>NC_061119.1:125932314-126058052 GCF_002878395.1 Capsicum annuum | reverse complement strand
ATTTCACCTTTAGGATGGCATAGTTCTTAGAGATTTTTCTCCTTTTCCACTTTGCTAATAAACTTCTTAACATGCTATTCTTCGAATAATTCTACTATAAAGTAACTGACATGAACTTATTTTATCATATCATGATTGTCAGAAATTTATGAATTTAGCTATTCATGATCATAAAAAAATATACCTGTTCTGATAGGTTTGATAATTCTGGGCTTTGTTTATCCATAGCTTTTCCTTAGAAATATATCTATATTTTTATTAAATATTCAAAAAAAAATTTGTGTACAAGAGGGAAGGCTTGCTTTCAGCTCATGAAAGTCTTCTGTATTTTTTACAGTTTCTAATTTTTGCGTGATTTTTTCACTTCCTTTTATCCAATCAGTTTTCTTTATAACTCTTTTCGCTCTTACTTTTTGTTAACATGGTGTTTTAAACCACCAATTTATTTAATTATTATATGTGGGTATAATTTATCTAAAAATGGTATTCCTCAAAGCATATCTTTTGATGTTAATTCATAATTATAGATTTCTTCTATCGTTATTATTTTATCTCATATCTGTATTTTTACATTTTAGCTTTATATGTAATTAAACTTCCTTCATTATTAAATCCTTTGACTACTATTGGTGTTTTAAATTTATCCCATTTACTTTCTGGTAAACAGTAGTATCTACATAAGTTTGCTTCTGCTCTTGTATCTATCATAGGTGTATAATACCTATTATAATATCCTTCTACTATTATTTTTACAAGTACAAGTATTTTCATACCATGTCAAAGCTCTTTTTATGAATAATCTTTCTTTATTATATGTTATAGATAATTGTGTATGTTCTATATTGTATGATTTTACTTGTTCTAACCATTTTATTCATAATATTATGTCTGATTTTTGTATTTCGTCCTTTATTTCAAATTCTATTTTTATTTTTCTTACACCTATTATTATTTCTTTTTCTGTCGTATCCTTAATGTTTATTAGACTCCTTGGTAGATCTGGGCATATATTACTATTAGATTTTATTTCTTCACTTTTTACTAGATATTTTGCTATATAATTTCTTCTTGTCCTGTGTTTTAGAGTATTAAATATTCCTTTTCATTTATTGTTCTTGATATATAATATTGATTTAAATTAACTGTTGAAATTGTTTCATAACTTGTTCTTTTTTATGAGCTTGTTGATTCTGGTTTTTCATGAGCTATTCTTTTTGTTGTACTTATTCTATCATTTATTATTTCTAAGTCTTCTTCTATATCTATGTCTTTGTAACTGTAATCATTATTATCAATTGTTTTTACGAATTGTTCAAAAGGACTTTCTATTTGTATCTTGTTAATTTTATTTTTTCCTATTATTTTATGTTTTGTTGTTAATATATATAGATTTTTACATCTTGCTGTAAATATTTTACTTCCTGGGGTTAGTTCTATTCCTGTTATTTTCCAATATAATACTAATAATTTATCTATATTTTTATTTGTTATTACTACTGAATAATTCACACTTATTATAAATTAAAATTTTTGGTATATTAAATTTCCTTTTATCGCAGTTATTATACTTTTTTCTATAGGTTTTATAATTCTATCATCTTCTAAATATAATTCTGTTGATGTATCTATTCCTTCTCTAAAATATGCTTTTATTAATATCTCTGTTCCTCCAAGGTGTACATATACTAGCTCTACCTTTTGAATATCTACAGTCTATTACATGTTCTTTTTGGCTTACTACGTAGTATTCTTCCTTTTTTCTACTAAATATAATTTTTATTGTTGGTATTTTAAATATTTTTTCTACACTTAGGTCTAACTCTTTTCCTTTTATTTCGTCAAATATATTATAATAAAATATTATTTTTTGATCTATTCCTTCTTTATTTAAATATTCTTCCTTTGTTTTTATTTTTATACCTTCATCAGTTATTTGTTTTATTTTTATTTCTTCTTCAGTCATTTGATTCATCTAAATCACTATCCATTTCATTATCTGTTTCATTCTCTAAAATTTCATATATACTATCTTAACTTTCTAATTCATAATCTATATAATCTATCTGCATATATTCTGCATTTTCTATTTTTATTTCTTCTCTATATTTTTAACATAGATTTCTATACCATTGTTGTAAAGATTTTATTCTTGCTCCTAGGGTATCTACTATTTTTGCTTCATTCCAACTCTTTATTATTTTTGAACTAAATGGTTCAGGTAATTTGCTAAAATATAATATTCTTATTTCTTTACTTTCCTCTATATTATATGTTCCCTTATAGTAGTATTCTTTAAATGCGCACGTATATTCATCTATATAGCACATATTACATAGTTCTAATTTTAACATTAAATTCCTATTCATATTTTTTTCTTTATTTTGTTCTTCTTCTTTTTCGATTGTTATAAAGCTAAATTCATCTCTTATAGCTACTTCATATTTTTTCAATATTTCTGTTGGTGATATTTTAGTAGTTGTTGATGTTCCTTCTGTTTTATTATCAGATCTTAATACTTTTTTACTTGCTTCGGCTATGTTTAAAAGCCATAATTTTACGGTTCCTATTAATGTCCTTTCTATATATTCTGGTGTATTTTTTGTATCTATATTATTATCTAATAATTGTTTTGACATATATCCTGCCCATAATTGTATTATTTTATTTGTGTCTATTACACAGTCTAAATCAAAAAAGTTATAACTTTTATTAATTATTTGTTTTGGTGTCCATTTGTTATATTCATTTTTTAGGTTATATTTTTTAAACTTATTTTTATAATAATATATAGGTTTTCTTATTTCTGATGTACTAGGTATTATGTTTTCATCGTCTTCTTTATTAAGAGTATTTATTTCTCTGTTTGTATTTTCTAAGTTTTCTTTATTAATTACTTCTTGTTTTTCATTAATTTTAAGTTTTTCTATGTTTTCTAGAATTTCTGTATATGTTTCACTACCTTCCGAATCATAATTATCTGTTTCTTCAGCATCTATTGTATTTATTTCTAATTCATTGGTTTTTGATTCTTTATTTTTTCTTTCTAATTTTTATTTAAATTGATTTATCTCGTTTAATAATTTTTGTTCTTTATCTTTTTCTTCTTTTTCTTTCTGTCTTTTTTAATACAAGTCTTTTAGTATTTGTAGTTTTTTTTCTAATTCAGCGATCCTACTATTTTTAGTTTCTTCTATTTTTCGTATTTCTTCTGTGGTTTTTTTTTATTTTATCTATTTCTTTTTTCCTACCTATTTCTTCGTTTTCTCTTTCTATTCTTACCGTGGCTGCTACCTTATGTTCTAACTTTAATTCTTCTTTTTCTAACATTAAATATAAATGTTCACCTATTTTCTTATAACTTCTTCCTAAATTAGAGAATACTATTTTTATTTTTGATCCGTTGTGATTTTCATATGTTTTTTCATCTATTATAAATTCTTCTTTGTTCATTTTATTTAGATGTATATAGGTTAGGTTGATATATATATTCTAGACTATCTATTGTTGATTCTAAATTTGATATTTCTTCCTTTTGTGAATTTACTGAGTTTTTACTAATTCCGACAATTATGTTATACCGTAGTCTTTCTATCCTTATTTTTAATTCTTTACGTTTTTTTAGATATTATTTGTTTTAATTCTTTATATTTTTGTGATTTTTGTACATTATTCATGTAAGCAATATTTATAATATTTTCATGGATATTTAAATCTAATTTTATCATAATTAATAAATTAATCAAATAAATCCAATATATACTAATTCCGTAACTTTAAACAACATAGGCTTTGATACCATATCCACTCAATCTTTTTTTGTATTTTTAGTAATATTTCATTAAGGACAATGCTTATGTTTGAGTTGGGGGTACTTATTTTTGTGTCTGTAATATTTTGTTTGATTTGGATTATGTTTTTGATACTTTATTTTTTGGTGTGGCATTTCACTTTAATACTGTGATTTCGATAATATTTTTGGATTTTTGGATTTGTTTTGTGATAATGATAGATGATTTCTATTTTCATAGGTTTATGCGTTTTGAATTGACTTTGGTCTATGTCATGATTTGCATTTTATTTCCTTATTTTTCTATTAGTATGATGAATTTTTGTATAGTTGATAAATAAAACCCTTCTTAGGATTGGTACTTGGGAAATAATTATTCTAGCAATAGAATACTTTGACTCAAATGGGGAGATTGTTCATATGCACAACTCTTTAAAATGACAATTTGTTTGTGTGTAGCTCCACCATAAAAAGTGTACCAATCTTTTATAGTTTTATTTGGTTGACCTAAACTAGTTAGGCACTAGTTTTTGTGAATAACTCATGCTGTTTTAACTGTTTGAGTACCTTGTATAATAATAAATGAGGTACATCAACTGCGGAAGTAAAAGTATTTCTTCGAATGAGCTATTGAGTGACATGTGTAGTGAGGTTTCAAGTAATCCAAATATTCCTTTCAAATACTTTGTGAAAGGAAAAGAATAAAAAGAAGAGAAAAAGTGCTTTAAGTTTGAACTTAGCTTGTAAATAGTTAATGAGATTAGATTTAAAAATGATAGGATGATGAAGATGTCTTGTTAGACTTATAGAATTGGTCCATCATATGTTACATAGAGAAATATTTAGGAGAGGAATTTTTGTAAGGCCTCATGTGAAGCTTCTAAAGGGTAGAATCACTACAACCCTAATTTATCCTACCTTACCCATTGCCTACAGTACAAGCCGAAGTAAGACCTTGGTAAAATCAAATATAGAATGCATAAGTATGGTGAGTTAGAGCATTTAGGCAAGCCTCTGGTATAATAATATGTTCATGATCGTCTTTAAGAACGAATGAGGCTAATCTCTTTTTTAAAGTTTTGATTGTATTTGAGGGAAGGGATCATTATTTATTTGGGGCACTTGGTTACATTTGTTTTGCATATATATTAACCCTACTTGATGTCTATGATCATGCGCTTCTTTGGTAGAAATTAGTCAAGATGTGAGGCTTTTAGTTCATGAATTAAGTGTTTGATTGGTGATACTTATGATAATGTTTCCAAAACTCACGAGGGTAAAGTTGTTTTCACAAAGAAAAATATGCCTAAGCTCCCAAGTAGTACCATTTGTAGACAATGATTATTTTGTTTAGTGTGCATTGATTTATTTGAGAATGAGAAAAGGTTTAAGTTGGGGGTGTTAATGAGTTGGAAACTCGTAACTCATTTGACCTAAAATCGAAGGGAAATCAAGTCCTCAATACTTGTTTGAGTTTGTTTTAATGTTAGATTGTTTTTTTTATGGTTGAAGCATAAAAGTTGTTGCTAGAGCATAAGGAAGTAAAAGGAGGGATAATTGAAGCAAAAATGCATATATGGGATCCCCCAAACAGTTTGGTGGATAGCTAAATTTTACAGCGGATTGACTAAGTCATGGTTGGTCACTGAAATTTAAAGTTCATTCAAGTTCCATGGGAAGTGGTTTGGAAATAAAAAATAAGGGTTTGGCATATTGATGTGGTGTTCAGTGATGGTTGAAGTCCATCACTAAATTTGACTGTTGCCAAACACTGAAGCTGATGATCACAGATAGTTTGCCAATAAGAAATCACTTTGGCTCATCTCCAAAGAGGGCACGATGGAGTTTCATAATTTGTAAAGGTTATTTGGTAGCTTTTTACCCTATCTTTTTTCTGAAATATTGGATCTAGAAGCTTGTAATAAACTATATCTTGAGTTTACATATTAATTCTATATTTTTACTTGTGATTCTTTGGATCATATGGAAGATTCCAACAAACAAATGGATATGATTTCTCTTTCTTTTACTATGCTTGTCCAATTTACCCTAATAGGGGTGTGTTAGGATTGAATAGTAGTTATTGCATGGGTAGTGTTTATTCCTTTTTTTTTTATAATTGATTAATTGTTAAGAGTTTAGCCATTACTTCATATTATTAATTATGAATTAGAGGTTAAAAACTCTAACTTAGTTTAGATCCTTCATCATCCTTGATAAAGGGGATAAGGCCAAAAGAAATGGTTAACAATGACTTGATTCTTGTTATTTGTTGATTGAACTAAGACATAAGGTTATCAACTTATGGTATTTGATTGGTTATGAAAAAATATATCTGAGATGTTTGACAGAACCAACAAGTGAAATATAGTGTTTTTTTTAAAGATCAATAGTAAGATGCAAAATCGAGCCATCCCATTACCATTAGTTAAAACTAATAAAATGTTCACTTATCCATATATGCATTAACACTCATTATAGCATTGCTCCTGATTACCTTGTCATTTGAGTACAAATCTCTAGTCCTCATTCTTTCAAACCAAACTTATGATTGATAATTTGAATGCCAAAACATTCTAAACAAACCCCCACTTACTTTTATTGTTTTTTATATATAACAATTAAACTTTTAGTGAATTATTGCACTCTATGGTTGACCTATCTCATTTACTCATCGTGAGATCAAACCCGACTCTATAGTTGGGTAAATATATTACATAAAGACAACATGCATATTTTCTTAGGTATAATTGAGTAGTACAAAAATCACAACTATGTACTTGAATATTTACACACATAGTCTTTCTTGCATATTTCTTAGTTATCCATCTGAATATCATGCTTGAAGGCCTATTCATGCTTTCCCCTCTTAATTCAACATACTATATACACGTAATAATAAAATTCTACAACTCATTAACCCACAAGCTAACTCGACACCATGTTTTTCCTTAGGATTCATGCACCCTTGCTCTTTGTTCTCGATCTAGAGTTTGCTGGCGTAAAATCCACGAGGAAGATGTTGGAACCATGTCTCCTTGAAATGTTTTCGTAGAGTTTTCTGACATAGAATCCACGAGGAGAATGAAAGATTTTCCCATCTATTCTTGAGGTTCTATGGTAGAAATAATTATTGTTGGTATCAAATTTTTCCCTCCATAATTTAGTTTAGTTTTTGTAGCTTATTCAGTTCCAAATAAAATTGAAATAATTACTTCATAAGAATAAAGAATATTATCATATAGTTTTTGGTTAATTTCCCATTTTAAATAATAATTATGCATTCTTATGATTAAATATAAAGGATCGTATGATTCGTTATTAAATAAACACACTATACAAAAATTGTCTTTTGATCAAAGGTCGCCTATTAAAATTTATTTAGTTAAGGTTAGTGTTATTTAAATATTTTTTGACAAATTGAATCATTTTAGAAGATAATTATTTAGATTTTATTAATTCTAGAAGATCATAATTAAATTAAGTGTCAATTCATCATAATTTTTTTTGTAAATTAAGTTACTTTTTTCTAAATGTCAGTGTATTTGAAATTGATTTGGACATAATTGCAATGCGGTCTTATTCGAATGTAATTTGGATATTATCCAAATAGAATTGGCTAAATTCTAAACTATTGGAATTTACTAAATTAGCCTAAATCTATCCTGAGAAATTCTAAACTATGTAGGATCCCCTTTCAACAGTTTCCTACATTTGTTTACTTGACATTGCTTCTACAAATTTTCTCGGGATCAGACAAACCTGTTCTCAATTTTTTTTCCTTTTCCTTTGGTAAAACTAGTTATATTCTGGCTTCTCTTTGCTTATGTGCTAAATGGATAATTCACTAAGACCCTTTAGTTCATGATTTCAATAGGGGTAAAAGAACTTTTCTATTGCTTTAAACTATTAGTCCTACATAACCTCAATTACTTCTTGACTCTTGGTCTTATATGTTATGCAAAGGAGAGGGTTGGGATGGATTAAGATTTTGTTTTATTAGTTTTAATCGACATTTTTTGATTCTCCAGTTAGGGACTCCCTAAAGAACTTCTTGATCTAATGTCAAGTAAGAAATGATGAAATGCCCTTTGACAGAAAGAGAACTAGGAATGACACATGTCTTCCTTATGACTATTTATCATTCTTAAAGGTTCTTTGTTTTATGCTCTAAGTTGAAGATTTGTTCATAACTCTTATCTGTCAAGTTAATGGTTAGCCCTTTTGTCCGTCCTTGAGCTATGTTTTGATTTTGGTTGTTTTAGGGATCCCTATTGATCATTCATATCAATGTAGCATATTAATTTAGTGTCATGACCTGAACTAGGGCACAGTAGTGAAAGGTATCTTAAGCCCTCCATGAGCCAGAGATCACTCCCTTAGCCTAACATCTAGAACACAATAAACGAATACAACAGAAGCTAACCAAATAGTAATAAGAAGAATAGATATTCAAAAATAAACTCTATGAATGAAAACAAATATCCAACCCATACTTGTCAACAAAAGCCTCTAAGACTAGAAATGAAAAATAGGTCGGGACATGCTTCCGACCATGACCAAAAAAAGTCAAAAATGAAATACTAAGAAATAAAGAAAACAGATAAAATGATCGGGCCTTCCGAAAGATGGAGGCTCACCACCTCACAACAACTCAACAGATATGTCGAACTACCTAATACTGCTCATAAGTAACAAAATAGCCTTCGGACCCTTAATCATGAAATGATGTAGCATCTGAGGATGGTCTGTGGGATAAACACTGGCATGGGACTCAATAAAAGTGATAAAATAATGCCTTGTCAAAATCAGTCAAAACCAAGAGTACACATTCATATATTTATATGTAGCAAGCTGGGATAGGTCCAATGGTTATGAACATGATATTTTAAACCATTAATCTAAACTGGGTAGCTCGCTCTGTCATAAAGGAACGTACGAGCTATATCGGTTCAGTTCCCCTACTGAAAGGGCCCCAGTATGTGTTAGCCACATGCACCAAGGTATCCAAAGGAAGGGATAAAGACACCAAGTCACTAGTTATTCCAAAATATAATGTGTGAACTAAGAACTGGTCATATAAACCCTTACACCAGCAAATGTGGTTTCTAGTGTTAGTCCCTTCGGGTCAACACTTTCATGGTGAGCTACGCAATTCCCTTTAAGCATAATTTAAAATAATTTGCATAGAAACCTAATAATTAACCCAGGAGTCTTCTATTAAGGCATTTACCATACGGTATCATCATATCAATTATGTTTGCAAGCACATATAATCATGCCAAACCAATTCATGTAACTATTAGAATCCAAGGTTCTAATTTAAAATCAAAACCATGGCCACCAAGGGCCTATCAAATCATTTTTAACTAATTATCCTTTAACATAATGTAATAGATTCATAAATAAGTTGAATTATGCAATTATCCATGTTCAAAACCAAATTCACAAAGTGGGTTGAGGTTAATGCCATTACCTAGAAAATAGTCATCTATTCGAGGAAACCCATGTTCCCCTATGCAATTCCCATAATAAAGAACCATTCAATCAAAAACCCATATATTTAAAGCATAAATAATCAATTTAAAACATGGGAAAAGTATTCAAGTAATACCAATAAAAACCCCTCAACCCAATATCAAACTCATCAATTTAAACCACATGGATAATGAGTAAATAAGTGCCACAATGTAAAATTAAAGTTAGGGAATGATTTGCATGCTTGAAATACACAAGGAATTGAAAACAATTTGAAGTGTGGATCTCAGATGACAAATTCACTGCAAAATGGTTAAATATTCTTAGATTTTATATTTGGAGAGAAAAAGAATGATTTGATCTTTGAAAACTAAAGGGAATGGGGTTATTTTATGTTTAAAGGTCATATAAGGGGTAAAATGACCAAAAGAGCTTCCAAAGTGAAATAAATAAAAATAGGCAAAATTAAAACATCAGCATGGCACACCGCTGTCATGGAGGTAGCCTCCGAGTCAAACAAATTTTATAGTGTTTAACCTCCATGGCATGCCAATATCGTGGACCCTCACTATCTTGGGCTCCTAAAATGACCTCGAATACCTTTCAAAAATTCTAACACTTCCCTAAAAAGAAATTTAAAAAGGGGACGAAATTCAGACCTTAAGCACTTTTGTCTAACACGGGGAGATTTCTCCAAAGAATCTTCACTAAAGTTACATTATTCATCCTCAATCTATGAACATGCCTATCCAATATCTCAACCTGGACTTCCTCATAAAATAAAGAACCTAAATCACAAACATCCTTAACAAGAACTATCAACGAAGGATCACCCACACACTTTTCCAGCATAGACATATAGAAAATAGGATGAATAGAAGCTAAATTCGTAGGCAACTCTAACTCATAAGTGACATCCTGATTCTTCTCACAATTTTATACGAGCCAATATAATGAGGATTGATCTTCCCATTCTTTCAAAATCTCATGACTCCCTTCATAGGAGACACCTTAAAGAATACCCAATTACTAACTTAAAACTACAACTATATTCACCTCACATCCGCATAAGACTTTTTGAGACTTTCAGCAGTATTATGTCTTTCTCTAATTACTTTAACCTTCTTCATGGCTTGGTGAACCAAATCTGTACCAAAAAATCTAATCTAACCTACCTCAAACCACCCAACAGGAGATCTACACCTCCTTAGTACCCAAACCTTTTTGAAACAAATTCCAAAAGTGAGTTGAAAAATGCGTACCTCAATAAAAAATGATCAATAATGGTGCCCCAAGAACCTTCAAAATATCCTGAATGAACAACTTAGCATAATCCTCTCCCGATTAGTTAGTCTTTATAGGCCAGAAGTGGGAAGATTTAGTCATTCTATCCATAATGACCCAAATAGAATCATACTAATTTTGAGACTGTGGAAGACTCGTAATATGATACATATTGATCATTTGCAAATTCTATATCTATAACTCTATCTCTTGAGATATTCCACCAGGCCTTACATTTTAAACCTTGACTTGCTGACAAACCATACATTTAGCCATGAAATTTATGATCTCTCTTTTCATATTGTTACAATAAGAGATTTCCTTCAATTCATGGTACATCTTAGTTGAATCCAAATGACTGTATATCTGGACTCACGAGCCTCAGTCAAAATTCTTTCCTACAATCCATCAACATCAAGAACACACAACCTATGTTGATTTCTCATGATGCCATCTCCCCAAATATCAAAAACCATAACCTTTTACTAGCCTATTCATCTTTAATCTACATAAGTATAGGGTCCAAAGCATGATTCTCCTTCACATCCATACCAAATGATGATTCAACCACTTCTTGAAAAATTAGTCCTCTATTCTCAGTGTCAAAGAGACCAACTCCCAAGTTATCCAATCAGCTAATATCCTTCACCAACCCTCTTTTCTTCCCATCAATTTAAGACAAGCTCCTTATACAAATGTATATTTGATTTACCTTAATGGTAGTGCAAGCTTTTGTCGAAATCCTTAAGAAATTCAAGCCACCTCTTTTACTTAAGATTCAATTCCTTATGTGAAAACAGATACTACAAGCTTTTATTATTTGAATAAATATCTACATGCAACCCATACATATATGGAACCAAATCTTCAAAGAAAATACCACAGCAGCCAACTCCAAGTCGTAAGTTAGGTAATTCCTCTCATGAACCTTAAGATACCTGGAAGCATAGGCTACTATCTTACCATACTTTATCTAAACATAACTCAGTCCCACACGAATATGTATCGAAATACACAATAAACCCCTCAGTAAACTCAAGCAGGGTCAAAACTGGTGCAGAAGTTAACCTATCCATCAGTTTCTCAAAACTACCTGGAAATCATCGAACCATAAAAACTTAACCTTTTTCTGAGTCAACTTTGTCAATGAAGAAACAATAGAAGAAAAACACTGCACAAACTTCATATATTACCCATCCAAGCCCAAGAATCTCCTAATATCCATTGGAGTAGTGGGTCTAGGCCAATTATTAACTGCCTCAACTTTTTATTGATCCATATTGATCACCTCACTAGAAATAACATACCCAATAAAAATCACGGTAGTCATCCAAAACACACGCTAATAAAATTTAGCATATAAATTTTGATCCTTAAGAGTCTACAAAATAATTCGTAGGTTATTGGCATGATCCTCCTCACTTTTTGAGTACATTAAGATCTCATCAATGATGACTATAACAAACAAATCTAGAAACTACCTGAACACCCAATTCATAAGATCTATGAAAGAAGTCGGGGCATTAGTCAACATAAATGACATAATCACAAACCTATAGAGACTATACCAGGTTTGAAAAGCAGTCGTTGAGATATCAACCTCCCGAATTTTCAACTAATGATTGCCCAAAAAATGATCAATCTTAGAGAAACATCTAGCACCCTGAACCTGGTTGAGAAGATCATCAATCCCAGTAAGAGGGTACATATTTTTAACTGTTACTTTATTTAGATAACAATAATCTATACCCATCCGAAGAGATCCATCCTTCTTTTCAATAAAAAGTACAAGATCACCCAACAAAGAAATAGTAGGACTAACGAAGCCCTTATCAAGAAAATCTTTCAAGTGCTCCTTAAGTTCCTTTAGTTCAGCTGGAGTCATTCTATATGGATAAATGGCAATAGGATGGGTATTCATAGAAGATTAATCCAAAAATGTATCTCCCTATCGGGAAAAAGTCAAGGAAGATCATTAGAAAAGACTTCAGGAAATTCACTAACCAAAGAAACATATTTTAAAGAAAAACTCTCAGAGTTAGAATCGTTAACCCAAACTAGATAACGCAGACACCTTTTGGAAATCAACTTCAAGGATATAAGAAAGGAAATAAACCTCCCTTTAGGTACTAAGGAATTCCCCTCCCATTCAATCACTGGTTCATTAGGAAAGTGGAAAGGGATTGTCCTACGATCAAAAAATCTTAGAATGAATGGAGCCAATCCATCCACAAGATTACATTAAAATCTACCATGTCTAGCTTTTTCAAATCTCTCATGTCTTCCTATAAAGATGGACACCATAAAACACCTATATATTTTTCTAGCAATAATAGTTGAACCCACTGGAGTAGGCATAAAAAAGAGGTCAAAAATACATTCAGGACCAAAAGAAAAGTGTACAACTATATAAGGGGTAACATACGATATGGTAGAAACCGAATCAAGCAAATAATAAACATCATGAGAGAAGAGTTTTAACATACCATTGAAACATCAGGGGAGGCCTCATATCGATAATGAGTCGCAAGAGCAGAGAGACTATTTCAGCTAATAACAATAGCTAAAGTCGTAACCTTAGTTATCAGAGTTGAAAAAGTGGTGATCAGAACCTTATTAGCTCTAGTGGCAACTTTGGCTATAAGATAATTTTTCTGCAGATGAACTAACTGACAACAATTAAAACCCAAGTTCCTCCCCTTCTCACAATATCCATAGTGAAGCTTCCCACCAAAACAGTAAGGAGGATAGGGTATGGTTTACTGAGCTCTACTAACCAGAGACTGGGCACCCTTTACCTTAGGACCACTGCTAGTCTGAAAATGACAATCACCAAAAAGAAAAGGATAAGGATCACTAGCTATCGAATATGAATTTACCTAATTCTTCTTCTTAGTCTAATGTCTACCATCTCTCTTTCAATTCTATTGATTTGTATCCTACCTTGAATACATAAACTTCTTATTCTGCACCTCTCCCTTTTCTACCTGCTTTTTCTTTTCATTCTCTACCAGTTGTATATAAACCACCAACCTAGAGATGTCCATATAATTTTTCAACTTCATAACCTTACACTCCAATACCAACTCATAGGATAATACAAAATCAAACTTTTTCATTTCAATCTGCAGGCTAAGACAAAATTTTGTATTTCTTAGATCATTCATTCAAATTCTTTCTTAAAATACTCAAAAGCTATTGAAATCTCTTTATCAGTGCCAATGTTATGAAATTCATCAATATACATAAATATTATAGCAAATTCAGACACACCCCTTCTTACAAAAGCACAAGGGAGCTATAGAGTCATTTTTGTACTCTTCATTTAGCAAATATTTGCTTAGACAATTGTACCATATTCACCCGACTGTTTAAATATATATACAGATTTTTAAAGGTTTATTAAAAAAAATTTATTTTGAACTTTTATATGCTTCAACCATTTTGAAGGCTTCTGGGATTTTCATAAAAAATATCATTGTTCAATGACCATACAAATAGGTCGTGACAACATCTATTAGGTGCATACTATTCTTTTCATGAATTTCTAAATTAATTATACATATGAAGGTAATTCCATCCACCACAGGAGAATATGTCTTACGACTTTATCTTTTTTATTTTTTTCACACAAAAACCCATTTGTACATTACTAGCTTTACACCTTTAGGTATTTGGACTATGGGTCCTAAATAGTTATGCTTTTCAAGTAAAGCCAATTCTGCTTGAATTGTATTCTTCCATTTTGGCCATTCATTTCTTAGTATATATTCATTGACATATTTTGGTCCTAAATAATCATCTTGTTGCATTATTTCAGTAGCAATTTTTTAGGAAAACAATTTTCAACCATAATATTATTTTGATTCTATTTGTTTCTCGTTGAGATAAAACTAATTGAGATTTCTTCATTCATATAATTCTTAGGTATTTGGACTTACTTGTTGTTCTTATTATTTGTTAGGTCTCAAGTCTCTTTTTGAGTAATTTCCACTATATCATGATCATTCTGATCATTTATTCTTTTCTTTTTTTCTAGGATTCTTATCCTTAGAACCAATTGGTTTACCATATTTCAAATGTTTCCTAGGTTCATTTGCATTAACTACTTGCCCTATTTGGACATCAACTCAACTAGAGCATTCGCAATGGGAATATCAAATTTAGTAACACTTAAAGGGTTAGTTAATGTATCTGGCAACTGATTAGAAATAGTTTTAAAGAAAATCATCTTTTGAACCTCTTGATCTGAAATACCCTGGGTTTTAATTCTTAGAAAATTTTCTATGTTTTGAGATCTTTGGACATCATACAAATAGGGGTACTAGTGGTATATTGAGATATAGTTAAGGGGTCATCACTCGTGTGTTGATCAGTGTGGTTGGGTTGGCTACTGTCTAAGGAATGACTTATCTATAAGGGACGTATGATGTAATTTGTATGTTGTCCTATGTGTTAATATAGGTTATTCTATTCTACCTAGGGTATGGTTTATGGGTACCAATCGTATGATTGGGTACGAGTGGGACTTAGCAGTCATAGGTATATAAGTATGAGGAGTTGAGATTCTACTTAGGGTACGAGTTATGGTTACCAATCATACCCTAGGATACGGATGGGTATTGTACCCTCATGCAGAAAATTAATACAGTTTAAGTAGGAGTTTTTTTGGACATTTCCCTCTATAAATCCTTGGGACTCCACAACTTAAAACAAATTTTGGGGCTTCATTAATCTATTTGCAATCAATCAAATACTCTAAACTCTCTCAAAATCCCTCAAGGCTCTTGGGTTAAGAAAAATCAAAGGTTTCATCTCATCATCTTCTAAATCTAAGGCATGTTACTCCCCCCTCATTGTGCATTCCAACTAAAGTCATGTTTTATGAATTGTTTCCAAGGCATAATTGTTTTTTGGTTTTGGGCTTTCAAATATATGTTGGGGGTTTTGGTTATAAATACTTGGTTATGGTTTTTCCATATTTTTATTATGTATTTACATGTTTTAATGGTGGTTTAGACATTTGGTTGGATGGGAATGGTTTATTAGTACTTGTTTTTTGCTTTTGAAATACTATGCCTTAATATATTCGATAAAATACCTATGAGAATGTTTTTACGACATTATTGGACTTCTAGTGAAACTAGTGTATGGTATAACTTAGTAATGAAACCCAAAATGGTTTAACTGGTTAAAGGGTAAGGTCTTGGAGGTTATGGTTGGTCTAATTGAAATCCTAGTGGGGTACAAGGGAATCCCCTAAGCACACTAAAAATGAACTACTTGTGGGGTGATAACACTCAACTTACACATCAATTTAAGTACAAGGTAGTTGTTGTCAATATATTTACCCAACTAAGAGTCGAGGTCGAATTCACAAGGAACAATGTGAGTGGTGATAGAGTAAGTTTGAAATAAAAGTTGTTTTATAAGTTTAAACCTATGGTACAAGATGGTTTAGGGGTTTTCAATGTTTGATAATGTGAGAGTAATTCTTGGGCTTTTACAGGACTAATTCGAGACTAAAAATAATGAGAGTATAATAAATTAAAATGGATCTTGGGACTATGCTTTCCTAGGGAAAAATTATACATGGTATCATGATGATTCTGTACAAATTCGAATCATTGATGATGTGGTAGGCTAGGTTTAAGGTCTTTAAGGCAAGTTTTTCAACAGAACCTCAAAGATATCACTCATTGATCCTTTTGAGTACTTAACGAGTATGTCAATTAAAGCTACCCAGTGCCTCAATTAGGTATCCTTTTTCTAGGATAATAACCATTGTAAAGTCAACCTCTTAATCACCCTTATGTTTAAGATATTGAAAAATTGAAAAGACCTACCCATAAATTGTCTACTATTGATTTGGTTCCCTTATCCCTATTTTAAGGATGAAGTAGGTTCCTAAAGTTCACCCAAAACCCCTTTTTAAGGATGGTTTGAGCTTTTAAAAGCTTAGGATTTTTATCCATCAAATCCATTTGGACATTTGGGGCTTTAACCCATAAATCCCAACAAATTTAATCAAGTAATATCAGAACCCATTATCAACAATCTAAAATATACACAAATATATCACAACCCACACAAAATTGCATCCATTTCTAGCATATTCCCAGAAGTAGGATCTAGAAAATCATAAAGATAATAAACACAAATAAACCAATATTTCCATCAAAGTTATCCATAAGAAAATAAAGAGAGGGCAAACCATACTTTAGAATCCAATGAATCTTCAATGGGTGATGCCAAATCTAAACTTAAAAGTCATTCTAATGTCTTCTCGGCTCAAGATTAGTACAAGTTTTTCTCTAAGCTCCAAGAAATTACAAAAACTCTAAACTAAGGATGGGAGGTAGGGTTATAGAATATGATGGTTACTATCTAGAATGAATGGGCATTGAGCCTTAAATGGGATTTAGGATTGGCTATCCAAATGACGATTTTTACCCTGGGTCATTTTCCACTCTCATGCGATCACAGAGGCTTGATCACGATCACACCTACTGTGATCACGGAGGACTAACCGTGATCACCATTTGTTGATTTTTCTCTCATCCCATGATCTCAATAATTGAGGGCTAGATCCTGCTCCCTTTTTAGCTTGTCCACCTCTTGCACTTCTATTCCCTTTTTGATCCTTTTTAGCTTAAAGTTTATTCTTTTCTTCACACTACTTGTATACCTGTAAAACATAAGAATTAGTGCATTTATCGACAAATATGTCTCACTATAAAATTCAAATCATAGTAGTGTGAACAAATGTTGAATGTAAATGAGTGGCAAACTCACTACTCATCAACACCCCTAACTTATAAATTTGCCTGTCCTCAAGCAACACTACCTCTTACCATGAGCTAATGCATATTTATGCCCAAATTAAATGACCCAATGATTACAGTGACCTTAATCTTAGTCATTACCACAAGTAGATCTTTGCACATTGGCCAAGCCATTTTCTCTTCACCCCTCAACATAAAAAGCAATAATCTAAGGATGAAAAAGACTTCAAAGAGCAATAATGCAACAACAACCAATACTCGAGAAGTGACTCACTTTTTGTCCTCAACCAAACTATACACCTTTTTGCCTCATTACTCGAAAGATGACAAAATCACCAACCCTAACTAGTTTACATGCCTAATCACAAGAAAGAAAATTCCACACACCAAGTTATCAAGTATGTAACAAGGAACTTATGTACAAAACTCTCTCTCTCTCTCTCTCACTCAATAACTCTCGATGTTAACAAGTACCATACCATGGGCTTTCCCCTATTTTCAATTGTCACTATAATAAATGCACTTGGTTGGAGATCTCAAAGGTCTTTTTGAGCTTGTTATGTAGGTTCGAGGTAAGGTAGGATATTATTTAGGAACAACATGGTTACGCGCTTCTTGAACATATACATCATACTATTTTATCAATCCTTTGACTATGGGTCACTTTTCTTTGTTTTCATTCTTTACAAGTGCCTACTATTGCTTTCTTGTTTCACCCATTTTCTTTCATTTCTTTGTCTTTCAAATTTCATGCAATTCCTTTCTTTGTTGGATCCTTTCTTCTTCTTATTCATTTGTTGCAATGCTTAAGAAAGTAGGCATTCCCTAATACTGTGTGGCCCAAAGTTTCTTTTTCAATCTTTACCACCCTCAATGTAGACTTTTATCCTCAAGTTGCATTTCTAAGGTCAAGGAGGGTATGGTTTGAAAGAGGGATAAAAGTTGAAAGGCTCACAGCTTGTAATGTGTTTGCTAATGAAAGTTCTAAAGGCTCAAATTAGGTGACTAGTGATAACATTTATGCATGGGTAGGCATTTTAGGCTAAAATAGGCTTCCATAAGTCACAAAGATGGCCTAAGATCATTTCTCCAACCAAATTTAATCAAAATTAGCTTTGAGAGTCTAATGGGGCAAGTTCTTGATGGTACAAGTATACATGTATTCAAACAAATAATCTCACCACACATGGTATGCAAATCAGCCAAGGAGGCTCAATTGCCCCTCCCGGTAGAGAAAAAAAATGGAGTATCTATTGATTTTTGCAAGTAAAAAATTTTGGAGTCACAAAAAGAGAAAAAGAATTGTTACAAGTTCACGTCAATGACCTTGATTTTCTAAAAAAATTAGATGGACGGGAGTTTTTGCTTTGCATTTGCACCATGCATAATTTACTAATCATGGCAACAACCCAAGCCTTGGTCTCATATTTAGGCTTCATACGGGAAAACCAACCATATAGTTACTCAGACTTCACCAATAGTATGAGTGCAATCCTAAAATCAAAATTCCATAGGTACTTAAATTTTCCTTGCACTTATAGTTTTGATGCTATAGGTACTAAGACATCCTATGATCCACCACTTAAAACCCAGTCATGATGCTTTTCCCTTAAGAATGACGTCACTCAATCTATCATAGGGAAAGGCTCATCCTACCTTATTTTTGAAGAAAATAAAAATCTAAAAAGAAAACAATCAACAACAATAACAACAACAACCACAGCAAACCCAATATATTCCCACCTAGTGGAGTCTAGGAAGGGTAAAATTTATGCAGTCCATGCCACTACCTCTGGGGAAGTAGGGAGGTTGCTTCCGATAGACCCCCGACCCAAGACAAAAGGACAAAGGACAAAGACATCAAAACCATCCAACAAGAATAAAATAACACAACAATAAAGTACACAAACAGACAATAGTCCCCCCTCCCCCACCACTAGACCTACCAAAAAAGCTACACCAAACCCTCCTAACTACAGCGTACGACTCGACCACCTACCTTATCCCTCTACCCTAATACTTTTCCTCTATACTTTCCTATCAAGGGTCATGTACTCAGAAAGCTATAACTGCTCTATGTCACGTCTTATTACTTCTCTCCAGTACTTTGGTCCATCCTTTCCCTGCTTAAAACTATCCAAGTCTAATCTCTCACACCTATGAATAGGAGCATCCATGCCTCTTCTCATCATATGACCAAACTATCTCAACCTCACTTTCTGCATCTTATCTTGCACCGATGCTACTCGTACGTTCTCCCAAATAATCTCATTTCTAACCCTGTTAGCCCTCGTAAATCCATACATCTGACGCAACATCCTTATTTCCACTGCCTTCAACTTTTAGATGTAAGAGTTCTTATAGGACAACACTTTGCCTCATACAACATAGTCGGCTGGATCACAGCTTTATAGAATTTGCCTTTGAGCTTGAGGGGCATCTTTTTATTGCATAAAATCCCTGAAGAAAGCCTCCATTTTATCTAACCTGCCCCAATACGATGAGAGACATCCACACCAATTTCTCTATCCCCCTAAATCATAGACCCAAGATACCTAATATTATCCCTCTTACAAACCACCTATGAATTCAACTTTGCTACCTCCTTTTTCTCTCGCCTCGAGTCACTAAAATTATACTCCAAGTACTCTATCTTGGTCCTACTCAATCTGAATCATTTAGATTCCAGGGTTTGTCTCCAAACCTCCAACTTATTATTAACACCTCGACGTGACTTATCAATCAACACTACATCATCCGCAAAAAGCATACACCAAGGCACTTCTCCTTGAATACTTCGTGTCAACACATCCATCACCAAGATAAATAAAAGTAGACTAAGAGTCGATCCCTGGTGTAACTCTATCAAGATTAGGAAATGCTCAAAATCTTCTCTCACCATCCTTAATTGGGTATTCGCCCCCTCATACATGTCCTTAATTGATCATATGTACGCCACTGGTACCCCCTTTACCTCTAAGCATTTCTAAAGAACCTTTCTAGGGACTTTGTTATACACCTTCTCCAAGTCGATAAATACCATGTGAAGATCTCTCTTCTTCTTGATACTGCTCTACCAACCACCACATAAGGTGAATTGACTCCGTTGTCGAATGTCCAAGCATAAATCCAAATTGATTCTCTGAAACAGACACTACTTTCTTTAACCTCCACTCCACCACCTTCTCCTAAATCCTCATCATGTGACTCAACAACTTAATGCCACAGTAGTTATTGCAACTCTGAATGTCACCCTTATTCTTATATAAAGGAATCATCATGCTCCATGTCCACACCTGGGTATCTTAACAGACATGAAAATATTGTTAAACAAATTAGTGAGTCACATCAACCCTTCCCCACTCGTGAATGTCCAAAAGTCCACCGAAATCTCATCGAGCCCCGTTGCCCTACCCCTTCACATCTTTCAAATAGACTTACATACCTCATCCACCCTAAAATGCCGACAAAAGCTAAAATCGCAAGATTTCTCAATGTGCTCCAACTTCCCTAATACAATACCTCTATCCCCCTCGTGATTCAAGAGCCTATGAAAATTCAACTGTCACCTCTTCTTAATAAGCACGTCCTCAACTAACACTCTGCCATTTTCTCCCTTAATACACTTCACTTGGTCTAGATCCCGACATTTATGCTTCTTTACTTTAACAAGCCTAAACAACCTCCTTTCATCGCCTCTCTCCTCTACTACCAAATATAATCTCTCAATAGCTACTGTCTTAGCCGCCATAACTACTAACTTAGCCTCTTTCCTAGTTAACTTATACTCCTCCCCATTCACCCACTTCTCTTCTTCATCTTTACTCTCAACCAACTTGGTGTAAGCCACCTTCTTCCTCTCTATCTTATTCTTGACTTGTTTATTCCACCACCAATCCCCCCTATGCCGGCTAGACCCACCCTTAAAGAGACTTAAAACCTAACTAGCTGCTTTTTTGATGCAATCCACAACCCTATCCCACATACTATCAACTTCACAAAATTTCCATACTTTATGTCAAGTAAGTTCAAGTATTGCAAGCCAATCTGTATTCACATAAGGGCAGGGCCACATGTCCCCTACTTAGAAAGATTTGTAGTGAACTCACTACATAACATAAAAGAAGAAGAAGGGTCTAAAGGACTCCTTGAAACCACATTGATAACCATGTTAAAAGCTGGACTTAGAGGTGCAATCACAGGCTGATGAGTGTGATCGAGTTAGCATAAATGAGGTCTTCAATCTGAGATAGTGGTAGCTGAGGCCATCTACTCCTTTAGTTTACCCTAATATTCTGCATGGCTGATACTCTTTCAAAATTAGTTTTTCCTTATTTTTGGCTTCTAACCTTCCTCAAGCACCTACAAAGCATTAAAATTTTGTGGTTTATTTAAAAATAAATATCATAAACATGGAAATAATGGGTTACCTCCCATCAAGTGCATGGTTTAATGTCACTAGAAGACACCTCTTTAATCCTCATTTGTGTCTCCACTTAGAGGATTTAAACTTTCTACCCCTCTTTTGGTCATTCAATCTCCGAGGAACTTGGGGAAAAAGTAATGGCATGGTGATACATGCTCGATCGCGCCACTTTGAAGACTTGAATAGTTTGCCCAATTTTGCATCAAACTTCTGTGTGGGATCATTGGGTAATGGTGAGAACATTAGAAGGACACTAATTGGACATTGGTCTTTAAGATTCTTGGCCTTCAAAATTGGGGATTTAGAATGCCCATTTGGAAGGTCAAATTTAAAAATATAATTAAATTGCTCCTTCTCTCTAATATTCATCACTTGCTAGGATGGACTGACTTACATCAAATCCACCAAGCATAATTTTGAAAAGTCGATAGAATGGGGCCTTTCTATTAATTTCGGAGTTGCATTCCATTGGTCATATTTATCCCAAAATGGGCTGAGTCTTAATAAGGAATTTTCTTAACTTCTTCTATCGACTTTAGCACCATTTCCTCAATCTTGGCATCTCTCTAATATTTTGTTTGACCGGTTGGAAAATCACTGAGGATTCTTTAGCATCAAGCTTATTTAGAGGCATGGTCATCTCTTTTATCCTCTTGCTTTCCTCATTACATACCTCCATGGATTGATGCATGTCATGTATATTATCCCATATTGATATCACCCGATCCAAGATAAGTTGAAGCATTTCTTCAGTGCTATTATTTTTATGCTTCGTTCTTCTTTTTCTTAAACACTATACCTATCAAAATCATAAGAAGAACTAGCACTTAGGTTATCATAATGGGGCTAGGGGCATTTGGATAATCAATCTAATAAACATCTCGACCACCATTTAGAGAATAACTATACTCCTTATAAGATCAAGATGGTGCACACATTTTCTCCAGGGAGCATATCTATAATCTTGCAACAAGTGAGGTCCATTATAATATGCAAATGGATTGTCATGATATGATCTCCAACCACCGAACTCACTTTCATTCCATTATTCCACAGTGACAAACAAATAAAACTAAAAACATACCTAAGACAAGAAATAATTGAAAATCACAAACAAATATTTATAAGTTTGAATCAAATAAAGTAGGCTAAAATTTCAAACTAACTCAATACTCTAAATTTTTCCCTAATACTCAATTCACATGTCAATTAAAGTGCAAGGCGGTCATTGTCAATATATTCACCTAACTAAGAGTCAGGGTCGAATCCACAAGGAACAATGTGAGTGGTGATTGAGTAAGTTCAAAATAAAAGTTGCTAGCTAAGTTCAAGCCTATGGTTCAAGATGGTTTGGGGTTTTTTAATGTTTTCTAATGTGAGTGTAATTCTTGGGCTTCTAAGGAACTAATTTGAGACTAAGAATAATCAGAGTATAATCAATTAAAATGGATCTTGGTACTATGCTTTCCTCAGGGAAAATTATACATGGGATCATGATGATTCAATGCAAATTTGAATCATTGATTATGTAATAGGATAGGTTTAAGATATTTGAGGCTAGTTTTTAAACCAAACCTCAAATATGTCACTCATTGACCCTTTTGAGTAACTAATAAGCAAGTCAATTAAAGTCACCTAACACCTCAATTGGGTATCCCTATTTCTAGGATGATACCCATAGTATAGTCAACCTCCTAATAATCCTTATATCTAAGATAGTGAAAAATTGGCAAGATCTACCCATAAATTGTCTACTATTGCTTTGATCCCACATCCCTATTTCAAGGATGAGGTAGGTTCCCAAAGTTCACCCAAAACCCTTCTTTCAAGGATGGTCTGAGCTTTCAAGAGCTTGGGGTTTTTATCCATCTAAACTATTTAGGAATTTGGGGATTTCACCCACAAATCCCAACCAGTTTAATCAAGAAATAATAGAAACCATTATCAATAAGCTAAAATATACACAAATATATCACAACCCATACATAGTTGTATCCTATTCTAAAATAAACCCAAGAGGTAGGTAGATCTGGCAAATAATAATGATAATAAACACAAATAAACCAATAATTACATCAATGTTATCATAAGAAAATAAAGAGAGGAAAAACCACACTTTAGAATCCAATGAATCTTTGTGTATGATGCCAAATCTATACTTAAAATTCACTCTCATGTCTTCTTAGCTCAAGTTTAGTACAAGTTTTGCTCCAAGGTCCAAGAAATTACAAAAACCTTAAACTATGGATAGGAGGTAGGATTTTATCAAATTATGGTTGATAACTAGAATGAATGTGTATTGAGCATTAAATGGGTTTTAGGGTCAGCTATCAAAATACTGCTTTTGCCATGGGTTATTTTTTGACCTCATACAATTGTGGAGGCTTGAAGGGGATCACACCTACTTCGATCGCAGAGGACTTACCACGATTGTTGTTGGTTGAATTGATTGATTGATTGCAATCGTGGCCCTCATCTCGCGATCGTAATAACTGAGGGCCACATTTTGCTCCTCTTTTCAACTTGTCCAGCTCTTGGACTTCTAATCTATTTTTTATCCTCTATAGCTTAAAGTTGCCTCTTTTCTTCTCAAAACTTGTATACCTATAAAATATAGGAATTAGTGAATTTATCCATAAATATGTTTCACTATTACATTTAAATCATAGTAGTGTGCACAAATGTTGAATGTAAATGACTGAAAAATTCACCACTCATCATAGGGTTCATGGGAATCCTCCTAGTTAATTCAATACTATAACCTATGGGTACATGGTAATCCCTTAATCTCTAAAAGGTTGGATAAGGACATTGCTTGCAAGCTATAGTCGGTATGACAATGCTACTACTTATAACCTTAGTTAATAATAAATAGAATGGTGTTTTAGTTGTGTGGTAATGATTTTAATTAAGAAATAATGGCGAGGTGTTATAGCTAACCATGAAGGTGTGAGTCTAATAGACGAACTCTGAAAACTCATAATTGTCAACATTAGGATTGGTCATGAAGACCATATATGATACTTATGGGGTACACAAGAATCCTCTAAGTACACTTGTACATATGTATCATGGAGAGGGAAGGGGTACTCGAGAATCCCCTACTTCTATGGCCTCTTAGATTCATGTAGCTACTTGAATCAAGGCTTATTTAGGGGGTTACACTGGATACATATAGCTCGTATGTGGTTCTAGGATGGTTAAGCTACACATACACTGGTTAATGATTTTACTGGCATTCTAAACCTGGTTTCATTTCTTAGGATGCTTATCTATATGTATGTATGATTGTGAGTGCATATGGTTTGTTTACTTGGTTTGATAGGTTGGTATTAATTTATCCTTATCCTGAGTACTTGATAGTGTTCACCCGCTACCTCATCTTTTTGTGATTATATCCTTATATGATCCAGGAATTGACCATTCTACTCCTCCTGCTTAGTGATCAAATTTGGGATTAGCTTGGTTGGATTGAACTGGTAAGCTTCCATATTCCAAAATTCTTTATTTCATATAATGGATGTCTTTACATACTTTGGTTATTTCATAGACATTGGTTTTGGCTATGGTTGGGGCTTGTTTTAATCGAATATTGTTTTACTTTCGATTAGAGGATTTGTAGATCTATTATGGGTCAGTATGAGCGATTTCAGTGTGGTGTCAACTTTAGTATTTGCTTTGGTATTTGGGTTGATACCGTTTGACTGTATTTATTATTCTTCCATCCTATTATGTTTTGGGATTATATATATTTTTATAATAGAACTCATTTTGTATGAGGTGTTTTAATTGGTTTATGGTTTTGTTTTAGTTTTGGCTATTAGGTTGATAACGGAGGGTTGGAATTATTTGGGTTGGTCATGGTCATGGACCTATACCAGTGTCTGGAATTGTAATAAATTCTCTCTTGTTCTAGGTTTAGAATTTAGCTGACTCAAGGTATGCATATTTAGAGGTTGGGTTGGGTAATGGAGGTAGTCCCGATCCTGGTTGGACTTGGGATGCCAATTATGACAAGGCCTCAGCTCAGGTCATGTCAAGTTTGTATCAGAGCTTTAGGTTCATGATCAATTGGGAGTCCATAAATCTGTGTTGAGTAGAGTCTTTTATAAGGGAATGTAGCGCGCCACACTCATAAGGGAGATGCTATTAGGACTTTAGGAAATGTTTCTCTTCTTTGTGTTTTATTTTAAAGCTTTGAGTCTCTATTTTAAAGCTTTGAGTCTAAGTCCTGTAATCTCTTCTAATTCTATTTTTCACTTTTTAGATCCTGCCTTGATGATCTGAAGTTCACAAAAACTCCTCTGTCTCAACTAGGGATGATATTGATTGGACATGATCTACTCAGGAGATCCATACTCAGTCTAGGGGCCCTATCCCAAATTTCTCTGGAGTCCCACTAATTCCTTCTAGTCCTTCTCAAGTTCCTCAAGCTAATATGATGAACGCAAACTTTTGATAGTCAATTCATATGATTGTTCAGTCGGTAGCATCTTAGGCTGAGTTTGGTGCTTCTGATATTTCATTTTCTAAGGCCACAAGGGTTGGCCAGTTTATGAAGTTAAATCCTCTAACTTTTACTAGTGTTAAGGTAGTGGAGGATCCTTAGGGTTTTTTGGATGAGATAGAAAATATCTTCAGGATGGTACAGGATATAAATGTGGAAAAGGTGAATTTTTCTACCTACCAGCTAAAAGATATGGCATACCAATTATACAAGAAATAGGATCAGGCAAGGTGTGAGGTTGATGAGTATTCTCTATGGGAGAATTTCTCAAATGCTTTTTTGGATTGCATCTTTCCTACGAATTAGAGGGAAGCAAAGGCTGTGGAATTTTTTAATCTTAAATAGGGTAAGATATCAATTAAAGAGTATGCCTTAAGATTTCACTAGTTGTCTAGGCATGCACTAGAATTGGTGTCTGATATAAGGACTAGGATGAGAAAGTTTGCTTTAGGATTATTTGGGGATTTGATCCTTTAAAGAAAGACTGCATAGCTTATCAAGGATATGGTTATTTCTATATTGGTTGTTCATATAAAATTGGTGGAGAAGTGAAAGAGAAAGCAAGATAAGATTATGGAAAGGCAGGGTAAGAAGTTTAGGTTCTCTGAATAAGGTGTCAAACAACAAAGTAGTCAATATGGTGGTAAGTGGCTAAAGAAAAAGCTGGAGAGTTCTTATTCTTTCTTCACAGCTAGTGATCCTTACTCAAAAAAGTCACATGATAGGCGTCAACAGGGTGGAGATAACTTCAGGGCACAGGGTACACAATCTTAGGCTAGTGGGGCCCAATCAGCTTCATTATGTCCTCCTTGTAGGTTTTGTGATCAATTACATCAAGATTTATGCAATGATGGGAGGTATAGGTGTTTCATATATTGTCAGCTGGGCCATATACTTAGAAATTGTGCGGTTGGTAAGATTGTGTAGGAAGTGAACAAGGTTTAGGTTGCCTCTTCATTAGCTACAGCAGCAGAGGGTGTTGCTTCTACATCTATTCTGGTTCTGGCACTTTTATAGGCCGAAATAGGCTATATGCATTAGCTACCTACAAAGAGTGTGAGGCATCGCCTAATATCATGACTGGTGTGTTACAACTTTTTTCTAAGGATGTTTATTGTTTACTTGATCTGGGGTCTTTTCTCTTTTATGTTACCCCACTTGCGGCTGTTTATTTTGGTTTTCATCCTTGGATCCTTTTTCTATTTCTACCCTTATAGGTGACTCTAAGGTCCCTAAAAGAGTCAATAGGGGGTATGGTATTTGTTGGTAGCAAGGAGACTTTGAAGGATTTGTTCAATTTAGATATGGTGGATTTTGATGTTATTTTGAGGCTGGATTGGTTACACTTGTGCAATGCATCCTAACATTGTCTAGCCCTAGAAAGTTGTCTGTAAGTTCCCTGGTGAACTGGTTATCAAATGGGATAGTGGTTCCCTAGCTCCTAAGGGGAGGTTTATATCATATCTTAGAGCTCGGATATTAATCTCAAAAGGATATCTCTATTATATTGTCCAGGTTAAAAACTCTAACTTGGAAGGTCCATCATTACATTTTGTTCTGGTGGTGAATGAGTTTCTTAAGGTCTTTTTGGATGATCTTCTTGGTGTTCCTCTAGATAAAAAGATTGAGTTTGGGATGGATTTGGTTTTGAACACTCATCCAATATCTATTCTTCCTTATAGAATGGCTTCGATTGAATTGGGGGAACTCAAAGAGCAAGTTAAGAATCTTTTAGATAAGGTTTAAATCTGTCCTAGTGTATCCTTATGGGTTTCACCAATGTTATTCGTTCATAAAAAGAATGGTTCCATTCGGATGTGTATTGACTATCGATAGTTGAATACAATGATGATTAAGAACAAGTATCTGCTTCCAAGGATAGATGACTTGTTTGATCAATTACATGGTGTAAAATTCTTTGCTAAGATAGATTTTTAGTCTGGGTACCATCAGCTTAAGATTATGGAGGTTGATATACCTAAGACACCTTTACGTACCTGGTATAGGCACTTTTAGTTATTGGTTATGTTATTTGGTTTGACAAATTCCTCGATGACATTCATGGCTTTGATGAATAGGGTATTTCATCAATTTCTAGATCTTTTTATTATTGTGTTCATTGATGACTTTTTGGTTCATTTTATGAGTGAGGTGGATCATGCCAATACTAGAGAGCAAGTCCAATTAAACTTATAGCTTCTTGGAGAGACACAACTATGAGCCTGAGTCGAGCTATACACTACTTCTATTTTCAAGCCTATTAAAAACTTAGGAGTTAGCTTAAGACAATGGGATATATTCCTTACCTCCATCTTGAACACTACTTTGCTTCATTACCATTTTCATATGCAAACCACAAATAGATGACATACGAAAACTATAACCAACTATTAAAGCTAAAATCACCAACATAGGATTGAAAATCCAAAACCATAACACAACTATGCCATAAAATAATTCATACACATACCTTCCCACTCCTCTTAAGCACCCACCATGACAATTGGTATATCTAGTAACCACAAAACTCAAGCCTACTACTTTTATACCTTCGGTATGATCTATCCTTCCAAGGATCTAGCACCCTCAATCATTTTCACGAAGGTTTTCACCATTCACTCCTTTCCAAAACCTTAGTTCTATAAGTCTCCCTAGAATCTCCCCCACAAAGGGACTTATACATTTCCCCATTTCAAAGCATCACCATGGAGCCACTATCACCCAATACAAGAAGGGTCACAGAGGAACTAAAGCATAGGAACCACTTATGCCACACAAGGCAAAACCCCCAAAAGAGACACAACATCATAGGCATAAAGGGTTTCATACCAACCACGTAGGTTATAAATGAGATCCATTCTAACACAACATACCAAATGAGGAGTCCTTAGGACTAGACACAAAATAACACATCACCGTATATACCATTGGTAACGCAATAAAAGTTCAAGATTCATATCCGTAGAACAAAATGCATGCAAGATATGAACCTTAGGCATAAGGGCAAATATAATGCATTCCACAGAAGTACAGTGCTCTCTTGACTGAGATAGGAAAGAATCACTAGAGTACGCAACCCGACCTTCCCTTGGGGATTACCTCTAGAAGAAAATTTAGTATCAACCTTCAACCTTCCTCCCATTATGCCAATGAGAAGAACACTCTGCTCTAATGGGTATCACTGAGAAAAACATTAGGAAACTTGTTAACCATGGGAATGGACACTAGGGAAGAACCTTCCGAATTAGAACCTATAAGTTAGACCAAACAATACAAACTCCCTTTTAAGATTAACCTATGGACTAGAAGACACGAAGTAAACCTCCTTTTAGGCACCAAAGAACCACCTTCCTATGAAATAATTGGGTTATTAGGGAATATGAACATAACCCTGCGGGTCCAATAAGCTAAGGAATCATAACACAAATGTAACTAATCTATCCTTAATACAATATCAAAATAAACCACGCCCAACTCTATCAAGTCTACAATAGTTTTTCTAAAACTAACATATACCACACACCCTCTATAGATCCTCTTAACAACCACAGAGTCTCTTATCAGGGTAGAAACAAAAAAGGGAACTGAGAGACTCTTAAGACCAATAACCAAGATGCACAGTCACATACGAGGTCACATAAGAAAGATTAGATCCTGGGTTAAGCAAATAATACATATCACGAGAGAAAATTTTCAATATACCAGCGTCAGCATTAGAAGGTTCCTCAAGCTCCCGAGGGATAGTCAAACCATTGATATAGTTCCAACCAGTGTTGATGCTAGAAGCGGTACCCCTAGGCGGAAGATCTAAAGAAGTGGCAACAAGTACCCTTTATTCCCTAGAGGTAATCATTATGGGACACTTCTATTGCATGTGACCTAATTGACCATATTTAAAATAATAATTCTTTCCTTTCTCTCGACCACTACGGTGTGATCGACCTTAAAATTGATAAGAAGGATAGGTGAGTGAGGATTTCTCCCCTCTGACCTAATGTTGGGCACCTTGTGCCTTGTGAGCATTACTAATTTGAAAATGCCCGTCTCCTATTGGGTTTGGGAAGGGAGCACTAGCCGGAGAATAAAAGCTAGGACACACCTAATACTTTCTCTTGGACCACTTTTCACTAACTAAGCAAAGGACCAACGGAACCCATCATTTTACAGTGACTGAGAGGAATGTCACTCCCCAAAGTTAGGTTAGTGGGAATAGGTGGAACCCATCGAGTATAGTCAGATTCCACGACCTTTGACCGGATTTGCATCCTAAAAATTGTATGACCTTTGTCCATATTTCCCTCAATCAGGATAGAAGAACTCACTTGAACATCAGATCTTTTTGGAAACATGATCTAAAAGATGAACAAGCAAAAAATAGATAAATCTAATACCTTAGAATCTATATATCCTGAAATTGAAACACAAGAAATGGAATTATTCCTAAGTGTCTCATAGCCCCTCTTTTATAAGTATGGGATGCTACTTAACAATAAAAGAGACTCTACTAGACACAAGTTTGTAGACTCCCAATAGACCATGAACCTAGTCTCAAATACCAACTTGACACGCCCTAAAATCGAACAAACTTATGTGGGCATATCAAGCCCAACTTGAATTAGAGATAGCCCGATTAACGCAACCTGTCCATCTATTTAATTCATATGGGAAATGCCCTACACTTTCGCAAGCTAGAAAACAAACCATTGTTTATATATGTGAAAACCCTAATTTTGTAAGCCATATTTGGGCACCAAAATTACCAAGAGTACCCTAGTTATAAGAGAGCTTATGATGTGTTGTGGTTATATGAGTCACTTAAGGTAGTACAAACTAAGAATTTCAAAATCCATCAAGTTTTAGTGTTTGAATTCGCAAGAGTCATATTTTAAGGAGCATAACTTGATAAATATGTGGTACTTATGCATATTTCTACCCACAAAATTATATAGAATCTAATTAGCTTTCCAATAATACTAATTTTACCAAAATCCAACGCCCGAGCTAGGAGTTATGGCTTTGCAAAGTAGAGTGCGTCACCTAACCAATCACACATGGCTACTGGAAAGCATATGCGAGAGCATATGCAGCGCTTACGAAAATATAGGTGATATCATAGGCGGCGCCTATGTAAATATAGGCGATATCATAGGCGGTGCCTATGTAAATATAGGCGATATCATATGCGGCGCCTATGTAAATATAGGCGATATCATATGCCGCGCATATCTTATGGTTTCAAGTGACTTAAACACTCCATTTTTGGGTTATTATTAAGGGCAATTAAGTCTTTTGGCACTCCTTACACACCCCTAAACTTAACCTTATGCATTTAATAGATTCTAAACACATCACAACCCTATTATCAGTCTAATTTCATCATCCAAGAGCACTAAAGGAGAAAAACAACTAGGGTTACACAATCAACATTGAGGGTCCAATATTTCAATGAATCCGTTACCATAAAGGTATGTGGGGTTATGAATAAGAGCACCCTTTCGTTCTTGTGCCCAAAGTTTGCATTATTTTACAAAGATACATGATTTTAACATGTTTTATCATGAATTTGAAGTGATAAATCTTATCCTATGTTGTTTTTCAAGATACTATAATCATTTTGAATGTTTAGAAAATAAAGTCCATGAGTTTGAGATTATTGTTATGATTAAAGGCTGAAAATTTTCAGATTTCCATATAAATTATGCATGCTTGTGATATAAAGCTTAAATGTTGACATGTTTTGATTAAGTATCGCTATAAGGGTCATTAACCCACATTGAGATTGTTTTTTTGAGAATTTATGTGCTACATGCACCCATGTTTATACTATTTTTGATAAAGTATAGAAAGATTTGACCTTTTGGTCAACACAGAGTTAAAATCCACTTTATGAAATGAGTTACGGATTTTATCATTTATTTCACTTAAGAAATATGAGATTACCCTTAAAGTGGATTTTTCTTGAGATTTTTGAGCATAGTATTGGGAGTAGTATTTAGCACCAAGTTGGGTATGTTACTACGGTTTCATACCCCAAAATTACGTGCCACCATAGGTTGAGACATTGGCTTCCACTAGATATGGAAATTTGAGATAGTGATCACTGAGATGAGATTGTTCTACACCGATGGCAAGGGTAGGACAGCCCTAACCTTACGTGGGCAAGTCGTGGGACATCATGGGTGCTCACATGGTGTACATGTTGGTTAGAAGAACCTCCCAAAGAGTTGCCCCTTATTCTTAGATTGATTTTACTGATTTAAAAGAGATTTGAAATGCAAATTTATGTTGTATTCAATATTCCAGATTTCACTAAGATTGCTTGATGAGAGAATAAGAAAAGTATCTTGATATTTGGCTTAAGTGTAATGGCTCATGATATCCAGATTGGCATGTTTTACCATTCATTGTGTATGATTTCAGATTTTAGATTTCTTTCAAGCTTTATGAGCCATTTACAAATGTCCTACATGATTTGGAAAGAAAACTAATGACATGATAATTTAAAAATATATATATATATATATGCATATAAATATGTTTATTTCATGCACCCCCATGTACTCGGTACATATTCCATGTTACTGACCCATATGTTCACATGTGGGCTACATTTTCCCTATAATATAGGTTCAGGTGCTCATTCCCTGGTTTGACCGTGATTATCTGAGCATATTGATCTACATCATCTGTAGTGGTGAGTCATTATGGTCCAAGGACTAGTTATTCAAATTTTCTTATTTACTTTGAGTCATTTAGTTTATTTCCTGAGTTAGGGTCAGTTGGGGTTTGTCGCAATGGCTCATGGATATATAGTTTAGTATAGGCTTGTCAGACTAGATGGATAGATTGATCAGATTTGTTAGAGATGTCGTATTTTGTTACTTTTCGTATTTCATTCGTAATACAATATGATATTATGGAGGATGTATAGATTTTTTGATTATGATGACTTTGATTATAAGTGTTGAATGGAAGAAAAATGGCTAAAAGGGTTAGTTGGGGCTACTTGTAGCCTTAAGCACCGTGTGACGCCTCGAGGCCCATTTTTGGGGCGTTACAAACTTGGTATCAGAGCCTAACGTTATTGGAGTCCTAGGGAGTCTGACAAGCCACGTTATGTAGTGTCTTGATCCTCGGTATGTAGCGGACCACATCTATGAGCAAGGGGCTATAAAATGTTTTAGAAAAAAAGGGTCGTTTCATTCTTTCAGAAGTCTATTATGCTTACAGTTGTTCCCTTTCAGCTATTAATTCATGCTCTCTTCTTTTAGAATATGCCTCCTCTCCGAGCTAGAAGAAATAATACGGGTCAGCAACCTTAGCCTGTTGATCCCCTAAATGAGAATGTATCCCATGCTGAGTTTAGGGCAGCCTTTCAGGCACTTGCTCAAGCTATTACCGCCAACGTTTAGGCCAACCAGGCCCTGGCTCTACAACAATAGGGAGATGACTTAGATGCCACAAGAATTCATAACTTTATATGTATGAATCCGCCAGAGTTTTATGGGTCTCAGGTTGGTGAGGATCCACAATTGTATCTAGAAGAGATAAGAAAGATCACACAGGTAATGCACGTGTCTGAGTAAGAGAGTGTTGAGTTAGCATCCTACAGATTGAAAAACCTTACGTATGATTAGGTGGTTGCATGGAGAAAGAGAGAGTAGAGGGTGCTGCTCCTATGACTCGGCAGGAGTCCAGGATGCATTCTTGGATAAATTCTTTCCGCTAGAGTTAAGAGAGGCGAAAGTAGAGGAGTTAATAAGCTTATGGCAAGGCTCCATGACTGTTAAGGAGTATTGTATGAAGTTCAATCAGTTAGAAAAATATGCCCCAAATCTGATGGCTGACAATGGAGCTAGTATGGGTAAGTTCTTGATAGGGGTGTTAAGCTATGTGGTTAAGGAGTGTAGATCAGCTATGTAATATAGTAAGATAAATCTTTCCAAACTGATGACCCATGCCCAACAGATCGAATCAGATAAAATAAAAGAGAGGGATAGAGTAAAGGGGAATAAGAGAGCCAGATCCGAGAAACCTACTTATGGTAAGAACTGATCGCAAGGAGGGAATTACCCTCAGTTTTAGAGCCACTCATCTATGCCAGCACCATCGTCAGCTAGTGCTCCCGCACTTAGAGATAGGAAAGAACAGGAAAATAGGTCTTCTATGTCTGAATCTCAGTATACTATAAGTAACTGGGCTAACCATCCACCATACACCAGGTGTGGTAGGGATCATAGGGGCAAGTGTTTGTGGGGTCAGACGGACTGCTATGGATGTAGCCAGGAGGGCCACAGTTTTAGAGATTGTGCTCATACTAGATAGGGGAACCGTGATATTCACCCCCAGGCTCAGTCTACTAGTGCTCCAGCTCCTGTATCTCGTCCAGCTCCTACTCATTCCAGCACTTTTGGCGATCAGCACTTTTATGCGTTGTTGGACCCTGGGTCTAGTTTTTCATATGTGAAACCTCTAGTTACTGTAAATTTTGAAGTGAGTCCCAAGATTGTCTTAGAGTCCATCCTAGTTTCTACCCCTGCGGGTGAGTCCATTGTTTCCTGAAAAGTGTACAAAAAGTGTCCTGTTTCTATTCTTCATAGAGTTATGTTTGCTGATCTGATAGAGTTAGACATGGTAGATTTTGATGTTATCTGGGTAAGGACTGGCTTCACTCTTGTTATGTATCCATAGACTATCGTACCTGGGTAGTCATATTTCAGTTCCTTGGTAAGTCTGTTAGCAAATGGTCTGGTAATTCTGCATCTCCCAAGAGTCATTTTATCTCATATCTCAAGGCTAGAAAACATATTTCCAAAGGGTGCATTTATCACCTAGCTAGAGTTAAAGATACTAAGTCTGAGACTCCAACTCTCTAGTTGGTTGACATTGTTAATGAGTTTCCCAATGTCTTTCTGGAAGATCTTCAAGGGTACCTCCCGATAGAGAGATAAAATTTAGGATTGATTTTCTTTTCGCTATTCAGCCTATATCCATTTCTCCATAACGTATGGCACCCGCAAAACTTAAGGAGTTGAAAGAGTAACTCAAAGTTCTCTTAGATAAAGGTTTTATAAGACCAAGTGTGTCTCCTTGGAGTGCACCTATCCTATTTGTGCAAAAGAAAGATGGCTCTTTGCGTATGTGCATTGACTATCGCTAGCTTAACAAAGTCACTATAAAAAACTAGTATCCCCTTCCAAGAATAGATGATTTGTTTGATCAACTGCAAGGTACAAGTTACTTCTCAAAGATAGACCTTCGCTCTGGCTATCATCAACTCAGAGTTAGGGAATATAATATCCCAAAGATAGCCTTCCGAACATGTTATGGTCATTTTGAGTTTCTTGTTATGTCCTTTGGGCTAACTAATGTCGCAGCAGCTTTCATGGACCTCATGAATCGAGTGTTCAGGCCATATCTTGATATGTTTGTCATAGTGTTTATTGAAGACATTCTGGTATACTTCTATAGTGAGAATGAACATGCAGATCATCTCCGTATCATCTTAAAAACCCTTAGAGATCATCACTTGTTTGCCAAATTTAGCAAGTGTGAATTTTTGCTAAGTTCATTTGCTTTTTTGGGTCATATTATTTATTTCGAAGGTGTTAGAGTTTATCCCAAAATACAGAAGCTGTTAGAAACTGGCCTAGACCTATCTCTCCATCCGACATTAGAAGTTTCTTGGGTCTAGCTGGCTATTACAACCGTTTCATTAAAGGTTTCTCCTCTATAGCATCTTCTATGAACCTGTTGACCCAAAAGAAAGTGAAGTTCTTGTGTTCCGATTCTTATGAGAATAGTTTTCGGGAGTTGAAAACTCGACTCACTATAGCCCCTGTTTTGACTCTGCCTGATGGCGTTGATGGTTTTGTGGTATATTTTTATGCTTCTAGAGTTGGTTTGGGTTGTGTACTGATGCTGAGAGGTAAGGTTATAGCCTATGACTCTAGACAGTTGTAACCTCATAAGAAGAATTACCCCACCCATGATCTTAGTAACCTGCTGTTGTGTTTGCTCTAAAAATCTAAAGACACTACTTATATGGTGTTCATGTTGATGTTTACACTGATTATAAAAGTCTGCAGTATGTTTTTATCCAGAGAGAGTTGAATCTTAGGCAGAGAAGGTGGTTAGAGTTATTGAAAGACTATGATATGAGTATGTTGTATCACCTGAGAAAGGCCAATATAGTGGCGGATGCCCTTAGCAGGATGTCTATGGGTAGTGTTTCGCATATTGGAGAGGGTAATAAGGAGTTGGCTCGTGATGTGCATCGATTGGCTAGGTTGGGAGTTAGGTTGCTTGACTCTTCTGAAGAAAGTATGTTAGTACAGAGTAGCTTCGAATCATCCTTGGTTTCGAAAGTAAAGGAGAAGCAAAACTTAGATGCTAGTTTGGTCAGACTAAAAAAATTAGTGAAGGACCAAAAGGTGGAGGTTTTCTCCTAAGGGGGGATGGTGTGTTGAGATTGTTGGATAGATTATGTGTTTCGGATGTCAAGGATCTGAGACAGAGAATTATGGCTATGTGTTTCGGATGTCAAGGATCTGAGACAGAGAATTATGGCTGAAGCGCACGGTGCGCGATATTCTATTCATCCTGGTGCCACCAAGATGTACCATGACTTACAGGAAATCTATTGGTAGAGTGACATGAAGAAGAATATAGCAGCATTTGTGTCTAAGTATGCGATGTGCCAACAGGTTAAGGTAGAACACCAAAGACCTGGTGATATGATAAAGGAGTTTGGTATTCCCACTTGGAGGTGGGAAGAAAAAGATGGATTTTGTGACTGGTTTACCTCCTTCCCGATGCCATCATAATTCTATTTGGGTTATTGTGGATAGCTTGACTAAGTCTGTGCACTTCTTTCCTGTGTATACTTCTTATACAGTTAAAGATTATGCTAGATTGTACATTCGGAAATTAGTCAGATTGCATGGATTTCCCCTGTCCATCATTTCAGATAAGGGTACTCAGTTCACTTCACAGTTTTGGAGAGCTTTTCCTAAGGGTCATTGTACCCAAGTTCATTTGAGTTCTTCTTACCATCCGTAGACAGATGGTTAGGCTGAGAGGACCATCCAGACCTTAGAGAATATGTTGAGAGCGTGTGCTCTTGATTTTAAGAGGAGTTGTTTACAATAACAATTTTCACTCTAGCATTGGCTTGGCTCCATTTGAGGCTTTGTATGGGAGGAAATGTAGGTTACCCATAGGTTGGTTTGAAGTGATTGAAGAGGCCGTGAGCGGTCCTGATTCGGTCTTTGAAGCTATGGAAAAAGTCAAAATGATTAGAGAAAGATTAAAAACTGCACAAAGTTGTCAGAAGTCGTATGCTGATGTGAGGAGAAGAGACCTTGAATTTGAAGTTGGTGACTTGGTGTATTTGAAGATTTCACCCATGAAGGGAGTGAAGATATTTGGAAAGAAAGGGAAACTTATTCCCCGTTATGTTGGTCCCTACTAAGTTCTTAACCATATTGGTAAGGTAGCGTATGAGGTTGAGTTGCCTTCAGATTTATCTTCATTTCACTCTGTCTTCTATGTATCCACGCTTAGGAAATATGTTGGTGATTTTGTTATTGTAGATCCTTCAAAAAACCCTGATGTGCAAGATAGTCTTTCTTTTGAGGAAGTTCCTATTGAGATTTTAGATCACCAAGTCCGAAGACTAAGGAACAAAGAAGTTCCCTTGGTCAAGGTATTGTGGCAAAACCAATCCGTTGAGGGTGCAACATGGGAAGTTGAGGCGGATATGCGATCCAAGTACCCGCACCTATTTTTCATAAGCTCCAATCAAGCCAAAGGTACCATTTTTCTTTAAGTCATTCCTTTCTATGAAGAATTGCAGTAGTTTAGCGGTTATTTTATACTATTCAGCTGTGATTTCATGAGTGATGCACCCCTTGTTGTGTCCAAAATGTAGAATGATATAGAGGAAAGATTAGTAAGTTGCTTCAGCTATGTACCCTTCATTTTTTCTTTACTCTTATTATACCCAGCGTCATTCGAGGATGAATGTCCCCAAGGGGGAGATATTGTAAAGCCCCGCACTTTCCTAAGCTAGAAAATGAACCGTTGTTCGTATATGTGAAAACCCCAATTTTGTAAGCCATATTTGGGCACCTAAAATACCAAGAGTACCCTAGTTATAAGAGAGCTTATGATGTGTTAAGTGTGGTTATATGAGTCACTTAAGGTAGTACAAGCTAAGAGTTTCAAAATCCATCAAGTTTTAGTGTTTGAATTCGCAAGGGTCATCTTTGAATGAGCATAAGTTGATAAATATGTGGTACTTCTGCATATTTCTACCCATAAAATTATAGAGAATAGAATTATCTTTCCAACAATAGCAATTTCACCAAAATTCGACACCCGAACTAGGAGTTATGGCTTTGCAAAGTAGAGTGCGTCGCCTAACCAATCACACATGGCCATTGGAAAGCATATGCGATAGCATATACGGCGCCTATGAAAATATAGGCGATATCATAGGCGGCGCCTATGTAAATATAGGCGATATCATAGGCGGCGCCTATGTAAATATAGGTGATATCATATGCGGTGCCTATGTAAATATATGCGATATCATATGCCGCACATATCTTATGGTTTCAAGTGACTTAAACACTTCATTTTTGGGTTATTTTTAAGGGTAATTAAGTCTTTTGGCTCTCCTTACACACCCCTAAACTTAACCTTACGCATTTAATAGATTCTAAACATATCACAACCCTATTATCAGTCTAAGTTCATCATCCAAGAGCACTAAAGAAGAAAAACAACTAGGGTTACACAATCAACATTGAGGGTTCAATCTTTCAATGATTCCGTTACCGTAAAGGTATGTGGGGTTATGAACAAGAGCACCCTTTCGTTCTTGTGCCCAAAGTTTGCATTATTTTACAAAGATACATGATTTTTACATGTTTTATCATGAATATGAAGTGATAAATCTTATCCTATGTTGTTGTTCAAGATACTATGATCATTTTTAATGTTTAGAAAATAAACTCCATGAGTTTGAGATTATTGTTATGATTAAAGGCTGAAATTTTTCAGATTTCCATATAAATTATGCATGCTTGTGATATAAAGCTTAAATGTTGAAATGTTTTGATTAAGTATCGCTATAAGGGTCATTAACCCACATTGAGATTGTTGTTTTGATAATCTATGTGCTACATGCACCTATGTTTATACTATTTTTGATGAAGTATAGAAAGATTTGACCTTTTGGTCAACACACAGTTAAAATCCACTTTATGAAATGAGTTACGGATTTTATCATTTATTTAACTTAAGAAATATGAGATTACCCTTAAAGTGGATTTTTCTTGAGATTTTTGAACATAGTATTGGGAGTCGTATTTAGCACCGAGTTGGGTATGTTACTACAGTTTCATACCCCAGAATTACGTGCCACCATAGGTTGAGACATTGACTTTCACTATATGTGGAAAATTAAGATAGTGATCACTGAGATGAAATTATTCTACACCGATGGCAAGGGTAGGACAACCCTAACCTTATGGGGGAAAGTCGTGGGACATCATGGGTGCTGACATGGTGTATATGTTGGTTAGAAGAGCCTCCCAAAGTGTTGCCCCTTATTCTTAGATTGATTTTACTGATTTAAAAGAGATTTGAAATGCAAATTTATGATGTATTCAATATTTTAGATTTCACTAAGATTTCTTGATGAGAGAATAATAAAAGAATCTAGATATTTGGATTAAGTGGAATGGCTCATTATATCCAGATTGGCATGTTTTACCATTCATTGTGTATGATTTCAGATTTTAGATTTCTTTCAAGCTTTATGAGCCATTTACAAATGTCCTACATGATTTGGAAAGAAAACTTATGACATGATCGTTTAAATATATATATATATATATATATATATATATATGCATATAAATATGTTTATTTCATGCACCCCCAAGTACTCGGTACATATTCCATGGTACTGACCCATATGTTCACATGTGGGCTACATTTTCCCTATAATGTAGGTTCAGGTGCTCATTCCCTGGTTTGACCATGATTATTCGAGCATGTTGATCTACATCCTCTGTAGTGGTGAGTCCTCATGGTCCAAGGACTAGTTATTCAAATTTCCTTATTTACTTTGAGTCATTCATTTTATTTCCTGAGTTTAGGTCAGTTGGGGTTTGTCCCAATGGCTCATGGATATACAGTTTAGTAGAGGCTTGTCAGACTAGATGGATAGATTGATCAGATTTGTTAGAGATGTCGTATTTTGTTACTTTCCGTATTTCATTCGTACTGTAATATGATATTATGGAGGATATTTAGATGTTTTGATTATGATGACTTTGATTATAAGTGTTGAATGGTAGAAAAATAGCTAAAAGGGTTAGCTTGGGGCTACTTATAGCCTTACGCACCGTGTGTGGGGCCCATTTTTGGGGCGTTACAAACTTGGTATCAGAGCCTAAGGTTATTAGAGTCCTAGGGAGTCTGACAAGCCACGTTATGTAGAGTCTTGATCCTCGGTTTATAGTGCACCACATCTATGAGCAAGTGGCTATGAAATGTTTTAGAAAAAAAGGGTCATTTCATTCTTTCAAAAGTCTATCATGCTTACAGTTGTTCCCTTTCAGCTATTAATTCATGCTCTCTTCTTTCAGAATATGCCTCCTCTCTGAGCTAGAAGAAATAATTTGGGTCAGCAACCTCAGCTTGCTGATCCCCTAAATAGGAATGTATCCCATGCTGAGTTTAGGACAGCCTTTCAGGCGCTTGCTCAAGCTGTTACGGCTAACGGTCAGGCCAACCAGGCCCTGACTCCAAAACAATAGGGAGGTAACTTAGCTGCCACAAGAATTCATGACTTTATGCGGATGAATCCGCCAGAGTTTTATGGGTCTAAGGTATGTGAGGATCCATAGTTGTATCTAAAGGAGATAAGAAAGATCACACAGGTAATACATATGTCTGAGGAGGAAAGTGTTGAGTTAGCATCCTACAGATTGAAAAACCTTACGTATGACTGGGTGGTTGCATGGAGAAAGAGTATAGTAGAGCGTGCTGCTCCTATGACTTGGTAGGAGTTCCAGGATGCATTCCTTGATAAATTCTTTCCTCTAGAGTTAAGAGAGGCAAAAGTAGAGGAGTTCATAAGCTTATGGCAAGGCTCCGTGACTGTTAAGGAGTATTGCTTGAAGTTCAATCAGTTAGTAAAATATTCCCCAAATCTGATAGCTGACAACTGAGCCAGTATGGGTAAGTTCTTGACAGGGGTGTTAAGCTATGTGTTTAAGGAGTGTAGATCAGCTATGCAATATAGTAAGATAAATCTTTCAAACTAATGACCCATACGCAATAGATCGAATCAGATCAAATAAAAGAGAGGGATAGAGTAAGGGGGAATAAAAGAACCAGATTTGAACAACCTACTTATGGTCAGAACAGATCGCAAAAAGGGAATCACCCTCAATTTCAGAGTCGCTCATCTATGCCAGCACCATCGTCAGCTAGTGCTCCAGCACTTAGAGGTAGGAAAGAATAGGGAAATAGGTCTTTTATGTCCGGATCTTAGAATACTGTGAGTAAATAGGCTAACCGTCCAGCATACACTAGGTGTGGTAGGGATCATGGGGGCAAGTGTTTGTGGGGTCAGAAGGGTTGCTATGGATTTAGAGATAGTCCTTTTACTTGACAGGGGAACCGTGATATTCGACCCCGGGCTCAGTCTGCTAGTGCTCCAGCTCCTGTAGCACATCCAGCTCCTACTCATGGTGCTTCTTCCAGCACTACTGGCGATCAACGGCAGAATAGATTCTATACTTTTTCTTCCTGTCAGGAGCAGAAGGTCTCCCCTGATGTTGTTACTGGTATGCTTTGTGTGTTTCAGTTTGATGTTTATGCGTTATTGGACCCTGGGTCTAGTTTTTTATATGTGACACCTCTGGTTGCTGTAAATTCTGAAGTGAGTCCCAAGATTGTCTCAGAGCCCATCCTAGTTTCTACCCCTACGGGTGAGTCCATTATTTCTTGAAAAGTGTACAAAAAGTGTCCTCTTTCTATTCTTCATAAAGTTATGTTTACTGATCTGATAGAGTTAGACATGGTAGATTTTGATGTTGTTCTAGGTATGGACTGGCTTCACTCTTGTTATGCATCCATAGACTATCGTAACTGTGTTGTCATGTTTCAGTTCCTTGGTAAGTCTGTTATCGAATGGTCTGGTAATTCTGCATCTCCCAAGAGTCATTTTATCTCATATCTCAAGGCTAGAAAACTTATTTCCAAAGGGTGCATTTATCACCTAGTTAGAGTTAAAGACACTAAGTCTGAGACTCCAACTCTCTAGTTAGTTGACATTGTTAATGAGTTTCCCGATATCTTTCTGGAAGATCTTCCAAGGGTACCTCCCGATAGAGAGATAAAATTTGGGATTGATCTTTTTCCCGATACTCAGCCTATTTCCATTCCTCCATATCGTATGGTACCCGCAGAACTTAAGGAGTTGAAAAAGCAACTCAAAGATCTCTTAGATAAAGGTTTTATAAGACCAAGTGTGTCTCCTTGGGGTGCACCTGTCCTATTCGTGCAAAAGAAAGATGGCTCTTTGCGCATGTTCATTAAGTATCACCATCTTAATAAAGTCAGTATAAAAAACAAGTATCCCCTACCAAGAATAGATAAAAAACAAGTATCCCCTTCCAAGAATAGATGATTTGTTTGATCAATTGCAAGGTGCAAGTTACTTCTCAAAGGTAGACCTTCGCTCTGGCTATCATCAACTTAGAGATAGGGAATGTGATATCCCAAAGATAGCCTTCCAAACACGTTATTGTCATTTTGAGTTTCTTGTTATGTCCTTTGGGCTAACTAATGCCGTAGCAGCTTTCATGAACCTCATGAATCGAGTGTTCAGGCCATATCTCTATATGTTTGTCATAGTGTTTATTGAAGATATTCTGGTATACTTCTATAGTGAGAATAAACATGCAGATCATCTCCGTATCATCTTAAAAACCCTTAGAGATCGTCACTTGTTCGCCAAATTTAGAAAGTGTAAATTTTGGCTAAGGTCAGTTGCTTTTTTGGGTCATATTATTTCTTTCGAAGGTGTTAGAGTTTATCCCAGAAAATAGAAGCCATTAGAAACTGGCCTAGACCTGTCTCTCCATTAGATATTAGAAGTTTCTTGGGTCTAGCTGGCTATTACAACTGTTTCGTTGAAGGTTTCTCCTTTATAGCATCTCCTATGACCCATTTAACCCAAAAGAGATTGAAGTTCTTGTAGTACGATTCTTATGAGAATAGTTTTTGGGAGTTGAAGACTCGACTCACTATAGCCCCTGTTTTGACTCTGCCTGATGGTGTTGATGCTTTTGTGGTATAGTTTTATGCTTCTAGAGTTGGTTTGGGTTGTGTACTGATGCAGAGAGGTAAGGTTATAGCCTATGCCTCTAGACAGCTGTAACCCCATGAGAAGAATTACCCCACCCATGATCTTGAGTAAGCTGCTGTTGTGTTTGCTCTGAAAATCTAGAGACACTACTTATATGGTGTTCATGTTGATGTTTTCACTGATCATAAGAGTCTGCAGTATGTTTTTTTCCAGAGAGAGTTGAATCTTAGGCAGAGAAGGTGGTTAGAGTTATTGAAAGACGACGATATAAGTGTGTTGTATCACCTGGGAAAGGCCAATATAGTGGCGGATGCCCTTAGCAGGATGTCTATGAGTAGTGTTTCACATATTGGAGAGGGTAAGAAGGAGTTGGCACATGATGTCCATTGGTTGGCTAGGTTGGGAGTTAGGTTGCTTGACTCCTCTGAAGGGAGTATGTTAGTACAGAGTAGCTTCGAATCATCCTTGGTTTCGAAAGTAAAGGAGAAGCAAAACTTAGATGCTAGTTTGGTCAGACTAAAAAAATTAGTCAAGGACCAAAAGGTGGAGGTTTTCTCCTGGGGGGGATGGTGTGTTGAGATTGTAGGATAGATTATGTGTTTCGGATGTCGAGGATCTGAGATAGAGAATTATGGCTGAAGCGCACGGTGCACGATATTCTATTCATCCTGGTGCCACTAAGATGTACCGCGACTTGCAGGAAATCTATCGGTAGAGTGGCATGAAGAAGGATATAGTAGCATTTGTGTCCAAGTATACGATGTGCCAACAGGTTAAGGTACAACACGAAAGAACTGGTGGTATGATGAAGGAGTTTGGTATTCCCACTTGGAAATGGGAAGAAAAACATGGATTTTGTGACTGGTTTACCTCCTTCCCGATGCTATCATGATTTTATTTGGGTTGTTGTGGATAGATTGACTAAGTCTGCGCACTTCTTTCTTGTGTATACTTCTTATACTGCTGAGGATTACGCTAGATTGTACATTCGGGAATTAGTCAGATTGTATGGAGTTCCCTTGTCCATCATTACAGATAAGGGTACTCAGTTCACTTTGCAGTTTTGGAGAGCTTTTTAGAAGGGTCTTGGTACCCAAGTGCATTAGAGTTTTTCTTTCCATCTGCAGACAGATGGTTAGGCTGAGAGGACCATCCAGACCTTAGAGGATATGTTGAGAGCGTGTACTCTTGACTTTAAGAGGAGTTGGGTTGAGCATTTATCGTTGATAAAGTTTGTTTACAATAACAATTTTCACTCTAGCTTTGGCATGGCTCCATTTGAGGCTTTGTATGGGAGGAAATGTAGGTCACCCATAGATTGGTTTGAAGTGAGTGAAGTGGCCGTGAGTGGTCTTGATTCGGTCTTTGAAGCTATGGAAAAAGTCAAAGTGATTAGAGAAAGATTAAAAACTGCACAGAGTCGTCAGAAGTCATATCCTGATGTGAGGAGAAGAGACCTTGAATTTGAAGTTAGTGGCTTGGTTTATATGAAGATTTCACACATGAAGGGAGTGAAGATATTCGGAAAGAAGGGGAAACTTATTACCCATTATGTTGGCCCCTACAGAGTTCTTAGCCGTGTTGGTAAGGTAGCGTATAAGGTTGAGTTGCCTTCAGATTTATCTTCCGTTCACTCTGTCTTCCATGTATCCATGCTTAGGAAACACGTTGGTGATTATGTTATTGTAGATCCTTCAAGAACCCTGATGTGTAAGATAGTCTTTCTTTTGAGGAAGTTCCTGTTGAGATTTTAGATCACCAAGTCCGAAGACTAAGGAACAAAAAAGTTCCCTTGGTCAAAGGTGTTGTGGCGAAACCAATCCGTTGAGGGTGCAACATGGAAAAATGAGGCGGATATGCGATCCAAGTACCCACACCTATTTTACATAAGCTCCGATCTAGCCGAAGGTACCATTATTCTTTAAATCATTCCTTTTCTATGTAGAATTGCAGTAGTTCAGCAGTTATTTTATACTATTCAGCTGTGATTTCATGAGCGATGCAGCCTTTGTTGTGTCCGAAATGTAGAATGAAATAGAGGAAAGATTAGCAAGTTGCTTCAGCTATGTACCCTTCATTTTCTCTTTACTCTTATTATACCCAGTGTCATTCGAGGATGAATGTCCCCAAGGGGGAGATATTGTAATGGCCTGCACTTTCCTAAGCTAGAAAATGAACCGTTGTTCGTATATGTGAAAATCCCAATTTTGTAAGCCATATTCGGGCACCTAAATTACCAAGAGTACCCTAGTTATAAGAGAGCTTATGATGTGTTAAGTTTGGTTATATGAGTCACTTAAGGTAGTACAAGCTAAGAGTTTCAAAATCCATCAAGTTTTAGTGTTTGAATTAGCAAGGGTCATCTTTGAATGAGCATAAGTTGATAAATATGTGGTACTTCTGCATATTTCTACCCACAAAATTATAGAGAATCGAATTAGCTTTCCAACAATAGCAATTTCACCAAAATCTGACACCCAAACTAGGAGTTATAGCTTCGCAAAGTAGAGTGCGTCGCCTAACCAATCGCACAGGGCCACTGGAAAGCATATGCGATAGCATATACGGCGCCTATGAAAATATAGGCGATATCATACGCGGCGCCTATGTAAATATAGGTGATATCATATACGGCGCCTATGTAAATATATGCGATATCATATGCCGCGCATATCTTATGGTTTCAAGTGACTTAAACACTCCATTTTTGGGTTATTTTTGAGGGCGATTAAGTCTTTTGGCACTCTTACACACCCCTAAACTTAACCTTATGCATTTAATAGATTCTAAACACATCACAACCCTATTATCAGTCTAAGTTCATCATCCAAGAACACTAAAGGAGAAAAACAACAAGGGCTACATAATCAACATTGAGGGTCCAATCTTTCAATGAATCCGTTACCATAAAGGTATGTGGGGTTATGAACAAGAGCACCATTTCGTTCTTGTGCCCAAAGTTTGCATTAATTTATGAAGATACATGATTTTTACATGTTTTATCATGAATTTGAAGTGATAAATCTTATCCTATGTTGTTGTTCAAGATACTATGATCATTTTTAATGTTTAGAAAATAAACTCCATGAGTTTGAGATTATTGTTATGATTAAAGGCTGAAATTTTTCAGATTTCCATATAAATTATGCATGCTTGTGATATAAAGCTTAAATCTTGAAATGTTTTGATTAAGGATCGCTATAAGGGTCATTAAACCACATTGAGATTGTTGTTTTGAGAATTTATGTGCTACATGCACCTATGTTTATACTATTTTTAATGAAGTATAGAAAGATTTGACCTTTTGGTCAACACAGAGTTAAAATCCACTTTATGAAACGAGTTACGGATTTTATCATTTATTTAACTTAAGAAATATGATATTACCCTTAAAGTGGATTTTTCTTGAGATTTTTGAGCATAGTATTGGGAGTAGTATTTAGCAACGAGTTGGATATGTTACTACGGTTTCATACCCCAGAATTATGTGCCACCATAGGTTGAGACATTGACTTCCACTATATGTGGAAATTTGAGATAGTGATCACTGAGATGAGATTGTTCTACACCAATGGCAAGGGTAGGACAGCCCTAACCTTACGGGGGCAAGTCGTGGGACATCATGGGTGCTCACATGGTGTACATGTTGGTTAGAAGAACCTCCCAAAGAGTTGCCCCTTATTCTTAGATTGATTTTACTGATTTAAAAGAGATTTGAAATGCAAATTTATGATGTATTCAATATTCCAGATTTCACTAAGATTGCTTGATGAGAGAATAAGAAAAGAATCTTGATATTTGGATTAAGTGTAATGGCTTATGATATCTAGATTGGCATGTTTTACCATTCATTGTGTATGATTTCAGATTTTAGATTTCTTTCAAGCTTTATGAGCCATTTACAAATGTCCTACATGATTTGGAAAGAAAACTTATCACATGACCAATTAAATATATATATATATATATATATATATATATATATATATATATATGTATGCATATAGATATGTTTATTTCATGCACCCCCATGTACTCGGTACATATTCCATGGTACTGACCCACATGTTCACTTGTGGGCTACATTTTCCCTATAATGTAGGTTCAGGTGCTCATTCCCTGGTTTGACCGTGATTATCCGAGCATGTTGATCTACATCCTCTGAAGTGGTTAGTCCTCATGGTCCAAGGACTAGTTATTCAAATTTCCTTATTTACTTTGAGTCGTTCAGTTTATTTCCTAAGTTTGGGTCAGTTGGGGTTTGTCCCAATGGCTCATGGATATACAGTTTAGTAGAGGCTTGTCAGACTAGATGGATAGATTGATCAAATTTGTTAGAGATATCGTATTTTGTTACTTTTCGTATTTCATTCGTATTGCAGTATGATATTATGGAGGATGTTTAGATGTTTTGATTATGATGTCTTTGATTATAACTGTTGAATGGTAGAAAAATGGCTAAAAGGGTTAGCTTGGGGCTACTTATAGCCTTAAGCACCGTGTGATGCCTCGGGGCTCTTTTTCGGGGCGTTACAATATGTGTTGGATGAACTAGGATCAAGTATCAAGTAGCAGAAAATAAAACTAATAGTAAATACTTAGACAATATATAACATTTCATTTATGACAACAATCTATGAAATATATCCAAGTCCACATTCATCCACAAATAATCTAACAAACCGATGTCAACAATACATCGGGACATACCTCGTTAATAGCCAAATATAAAGTCTTGGCAAGTCTTTGAGTTAAATTAAAAGACTATAAATGTATGCCCTCTAGAGAATGGAAGCTCACAACTTCAATGTCATCACCCGAACTTCTCGAATGCCTGGTCACTACATAGAAAAGGAAGAAAAAGTTCTAACCCCTATGTATTATGGGGACATAGAGTTTGAAGACGGTTATTAGTTTGAGCACCAGCATGTATCTCAAGTATAAGGGTAAAATATTGCATTTGTTCAATCCAAGTCAAACTATCATATGAAATCACATTTGCATTACTATAGGCATATATGAAGATACATATACATATATTTATATAGCATGTAAATTCATGGAAAGATTCATAGCAATCAATCTTAGATCATTCATTCATTAGACAAGGATTAATGAACTTTCAACCTTTCTCCTTACAAATTTTAGAACCTTAAACATCTTCATTACACTAGTCAAGGTGATCCAAACCTCAGACCAACTCAACCAATTTAGTTAATTTAATTGACTCATTAGGCAAGGGACTCGAACAACAAGCAATTTAATTAGACTAGGGACTCAAACCCCTAGTCATATCATTGGGCAAGGGACTGAAACCACAAGTCATTTCATTGGACTAGGGACTTGAACCACTAGTCATTTCAATGGTCGAGGGACTTTAACCACAAGCCATTTTATTTTACTAGGGACTTGAACCACTAGTAATTTCATTGGGAAAGGTACTCGAACCATTAGCCATTTGATTAGACTAGGGACTCAAATCACTAATTCATTGGGTTAGGGACTCGAACCATAAGTTATTTCATTGAACTAGGGACTCGAACCACTATTCATTTCACTAGGAAAGGGACTTTAACCATAAGCCATTTCATAGCCATTGTTGGGTGACATTTGAGCTATTAACCCCTTTTATTCATGACTCAACATCCATACAATTAATTTAAACACAAGGATTTGAACCATTTATCAAAAACACAACCACATGGGACCATAAGGTCTTTATGGGAACATTTATCGATTGACCACTTTAATAGGAAAATTAATTAACTGAAATCATCATTCAATTTACTCGGTGATCATCAATAACCTTACCAAACCAATCATTCTTCATTAGTATTTCTATACCACACTTTAGTTCTACTCATTATTCAAGTTCATGTTTAGGGGATTGAACCTCTTTCTTATCCATCAAACCAACATGGTCATAATTTAACTAATTGTATAGCTAACAACATAGTTACAATACCATTTATATTCCATTCATATTTATGAGGCCATCACACCATCTAAAGTCATAAATTAATCCATTACATGATTAACAAGATTCTTACCAACCAATTATCAAGCATTCACATTTATCATGACTCAATACATAGTCAAAAAGGATATTAACAATCATTTACTAAGTACTCACATGCATTACAACAATATTTTATCTCATTCATATTCACTAGACCAATACTCTAGTTCAACATACCATTAATATATGACTAGGAAATTTATTTAGACATTTTACACAAACACCTTATGTGCATACCTTTATCAAGACAAAATTCATGGTGGAATTAATCATTATTAGTGTTATTTAAGATCCATATGCTATACCATATACAAAAATTACCCACACATGTAAGCAATCACTAATAACTTCTAGAATCGCGAGCTCAAGCAAGAACAAAAATTATCCATCATTGACAACAAAAAACCTTTTCATTTGGTTTCAAAACCACTATGTACACTTACTAATGCAAGTGTGAAATAAATGGTTTTAAGTTATTTAAAAATATAAATATTTACATGACTTAGACAACTTGATTCACCAAGAACCTTGACTTTACCTTGCTCCTAGATGCACACCCTTGAAACCCTAGCCTCTAGTTATCCACAAATAAGTGAGAGAGAGTATTTTTGATGTTTGATTTATTAAAATAGATGTTTAGGAGGCTACAAACAATTATATATTGAGGTTACTTATATTTTTGGGTATAGGAAATGACCATAAGATCCTCAACTAAAATCTAGAAAGTTAGCCCATCCTTAGGTACGACTCACTTAAGGGAACCATACCCTAAGGTATAAGTGGTAACCTAACTCGTAACCTAGGATTTTACTAGGTCATACATACTAGTTAGGGTATGAATACCCACCATTGAGTCATATACAAAGTTTATGATTCATTCCCTAACTCGTGCACCTCACTCGAACAAAAAATAATCCCACTTTTTGATCAAGACATACTCTATTTAGTTGGGTTGTGTATGACTCAAAACTTAGGTATGATTCGAGGGTGTATAACTCATACCGAGGTCAGTGCATAACCCTAACCACACTACCTAAGGTATGATAGGGGTAAGGAAGGAGGATACAACTCATATCCAAAAGGTATGACTCATGCCCTTAGTGGTTCCTAGCCTAATGACATCAAATAAAGTAATTTTTCTCATTTTTCCAAGCCTAGGTGTTTTAGGTATGAGGAATGGGAACACTCTAAGGGTTACAATTGTATTGGTGGAATAATATAAAGCAAGATATGGGCAGTTTTGTTTCTAAGTACATGGTGTGCCACTAAGAGAAGGTTGAGCATATAAGTCCCAGAGTATTTTATCAAGAGATTGAATTTTCTGTGTGGAAGTGGGATGTGATCAACATTAATTTCATTACCGGTCTTCCCCGATCTCGAAATAAATTTTATTAGGTTTGGGTTATCATGGATAGGATGACTGAGTCTACTCCTTTCTTACCATTATGAACTAATTTCTAGGCAGAGAATTATATGAGGTTGTATCTTTATGAGATTGTGAATTTGTATATGGTTCCTATTTATATCATCTTATATCGTGGTATATAGTTTTCATCATACTTTTGGCAATCATTTCAAAAAGGTTGAGGAACTATATGAGTCTTTGTAGAAGTATTCACCTACAGTCAAACAAGAAAGTGGAAAAAACTATTCAGACATTAGAGAATATGCTTCGAGCTTGTGTGATTTATTATGGTGGTAGTTTGGTTGAGCAGTTTCCTGTTATAGAGTTTATGTACAATAATAACTACCACTCTTGGATTGGGATGGCTCTGTTTGAGGCATTGTATGAAAGGAGGTGTAAGTCTCCTATTAGGTGATTTAAGGTTTGTGAGGTAGAGATATTTGGTCGTGACTTGGTTCACCCATCTATGGAGAAGCTGAAGGTGATTCCAAATAGACTTAAAGTAACCCTAAGTTTCCAAAAGTCTATACAGATATGAGGTGTATGGAGTTATAGTTTGAGGTTTGGGATTGGGTATTCTTAAAGGTGTCTCCAATGAAGGAAGTGATGCAGATTGGAAAAAAGTGAAAGCTTAGTCCCCAACATATTTGTTTGTACTTGGTTTTAAGAAGGATTGGTAATGTTATTTATGAATTAGAGCTTCCTTCTAGTTTGAGCTTCATTCACCTAGTGTTTCATGTGTCTATGTTGATAAAGTGTATGGGTGAATTGTCTCTTATTTTTCTATCAAGAATATTGGTATTTCTAATTCCTTGTCTTACGATGAGGTCCTAGAGGAAATCTTAGATCAACAAGTTCAACAGTTGCAGATGAAGGACATAGCTTTGGTAATAGTTCTACGGAGGAACCACAAGGTTGAAGAGGCTATTTGGGAATCTTAAGAGGATATGAAGAAAACGTATCAATTCTTATTTTCCTCTTTGAAAGATTGAGTGTAAGGTATGTGTTATTCATAAAATCTTTGTCTTCTAACTTAGTTAAAGGTAGGTGTAGAGATGTTTAGGTGTTCAATCATGCTAGTTAATTCCTTGTCCCATAATTTGGGAATGAATGATAAAAGTGGGGGAGAATTGAAACACCCCGAGTTTTGGCCCTTAGAAATTTCCTAATCTTTGAACTCACTATCCTACTGAAAACTTAACTATATGAGTTGTATGGTATGGGTATCGGTCAAGTAACCCTAGTTTCTAGGTGACCAGTGAAAGGTGGTTAGATTTTTAGTCTTGGTGATAACTTGGTGGTATGGGTCTTTACGGTTGGTGACGGGTCATTAGGATAACACATAATCAAATCAGAAACTTGGTGTCTCATCATTTCTTTGAGTACAAGCTGCTCACTAAGAGCCATGAGGATAGGTTATAAGTTGTAAGAGGATGAGTCGTATGTTGTCAGTGTCCGATCTCTAGGGTTATGTGTTGGATACAACTAGGCCATATGAGTTGTATCGTCAGGTCACGTATGGGGTCATGGTGTTGTATAGGGGACAATGTGTGGGTGACCAACACATTGTCTTGGTGATGACTCAATGGTACGAGTCATATATTGTGATCATGAGTCAAGTGGTCGACTCGTAACCACCTGCGGCTATTTTTATAGTTTTAAGCTAGGGGCACTTTAGATATTTCTCACTCAAAACCCTTAAGTCCCCACATCCCTATAACACGTTTTGGTCATTAATTTCACACATTACAATATTAAACATCCTCTATTCTCACACAAAATCCTCTTAATCAATATTGGCAAGGGTTTCTCTAAAGTGTCCATGTAAGGGCTTAAATATCAATTTCGTTTGTTAAATCTTTGTAATTTATGCATGTGACTCTTCCCTTAATGTTCGTTTACTAAAAGCACATGTTTAATTCATTGTTCATGAATAATTAATTGTGGTTTTGAAATCAACGCTGAGGGGTTTGAATGTATATTTTCTGAATATTGGTTCCTATTATTTAAATTGTGATTATGCATGTTGTTAATTATTGTTTTGCATATGTGGATACATAGGAATGATTATTTAATGGAGGAGTCATGGTTGGACCCCACAATTTGATAAGTTTGTCTTTGATAATGGCATGCACTCAACCTTTTGTGAAATTGTCAATCAAAATGATTTGGTCATATAGTTTAATTATTTTCGGAGTCCTTGCATTGCATAAATGGTTAAAGAAACATGAATTGGTTTTACTTGGTTTCATATGATTTTTGAAATCCATGGTGGCCATGGTTTTATTATAAATGGTATTGGTTAATTCAAAAAATAATGGAGTCTAATTTGGTTAAATAGTTTTTATGGCATATGGTAATAATTTGCAAGCTCTAATTTTGGTATGACGATACCAATGATTAATGCCTAATTAAAAGACTCCTTTGTAAACAGTTGGTAATGTTTAAATGATTTAATATTGGCTTAAAGAGAGTTGAGTTGCAAGGTCGTAGAAGGTGTGGGTCCTGGGGGGACCGACACTGGAAACTCACATTTGTCGATGTGAGGGTTGTCTTAGTCACCTTATGCATGATGTCACACTTTATATTTTGGAGATGTATTATTCATCTCAAGTTCTTTTGTCTGATAGTGCGGCTAACACGTACTGGGTCCCCTTTCAACAGGGAGATTTGAACCTATATAGCCTGTGGATTGTTTTAAGATAGACAAACTACACAACCCAAGTTAAGGTTTCTAATTGCATGCTAAGCCTTGTTCCCTACCCTAGCACGATATATATATAAATATATATGTTTGCATATGGTTATTTGATATTGTTTGAATGATGCAATTATATTATCTTTATTCGTGTGTTACATGCTAGCATTCACTCAGCTAACCATCTTTGGGAGATGTATCTCTACGTGATGTGGGAATCGACCATAATACCATTTCTCCTACTCAATGATTTATCTTCGGGGATAACTTTGAGTCAGACATAAGTGGTGAGATTCCATATATCAAAAGACTCCACTTTATGCTATGGAATTCTTTTCATTATTGTTATTCCTTTGTTTATGGTATTGGCTATGGCCTGGGGCATGTCCCAACTGGATGTTCTTTGATTATTTTTAAAGGCTTTGTAAGACTAATATGGGCATGGGCAGTGTCGGTATTAGTGTTAGCCTTGGTATTAGTATTGGCATTGAGATTGATATTGGTTTGATATTGTGGTTGTTGTTTGGTTATGATTATAGACTTACTTTATTGAATTTAGATTACTATAGTTTTATTCTATTATATGTTCTGAATTCACCCGAGATAGGGTGTAGTATGGTCAATAGTGGGGTATTGGGGGTGGTCTACTATCCTAGTTGGATTTGAGAAACCCGACACAACTAGGCCCTAGTCCTACTTATGTCAGATTTATATCAGAGCCCTAGGTTCATAGTCAACTGGGTAACCAACAAACTAGGGTCTAGTAAAGTCCTTTTAAGGGTGTGTCGCACATCACACTCATAAGGGAGATGCTACAAGGCACTTAGGAATGTTTCTCTTTCTTATGTTCTATTTTCAAGTTGAAGAGTCTAAGGCTCTTAAATCTTCTCTAGTTCCCTCTTGTTCTCTTTTTAGATCATGCCTCTAAGATAATCTAAAGTTTATGGAAACTTTTATGTCCCACCTTGGGACAATGTTGATAGGACTAGTCCTACTTATGAGGTCTAGACCCAGTCTAGCTGTCCAATTCATTATTTCCCTCCTAGGGTTCCACTGGTCCCCTTCAGTCCTTCTCAAGCTCCTCAGGATGATTTGAAGAATACTGAGTTTTATCAGTCTATCCATATGTTGGCACAGTTGGTAGCTTTTGTTACTCCATCTTTTGAAGCCACAAGGGTTTGCTAATTTATGAGGTTAGACCCTTCTGTTTTCACTAATTTTAAGGTTGAAGAGTATGCTAAAGGTTTTTCTATGAGATGGAGAGGATCGTCCTTGTTATACATGCTACGAAAGTGGAGGGTGTGGAATTTGCTGCGCAAAAACTAAAAGATGTAGCGTACAAATGGTATAAGGAATAGGAATACTCTAGGGGTGATGATGTTGATTCAGCCTTTTGGGATGATTTCTCTAGTGCTTTTTTGGACTGCTTATTTCCTCAGGAGTTGAGGGAGTCAAAGGTGGAAGAGTTTGTTAATATGAAGCAAGGCAGGATGTCAGTCATGAGGTATTCCTTGAAGTTTTACCAGTTATCATGGTATGCTCAAGAGTTTGTCTCTAGCATGAGGGATAGAATAAGGAAGTTTGATTTTGGGTTATCCCTTAACCGGATCTTAGGTATTAAGTCTGTCTTATTGAACAATGACATGGACATCTCCAGGTTGGTTGTGTACATACAACAGGTTGAGGAAGAAAAAAATAAGTAGGTGGATATTGGGGAGAGGCTGAGCAAGAAGTTTAGATTTTCTGAGCAGGGTGGTGGCCAAAAGTAGAGTGGAAGGGATGGTGGAAAGTGGTCCTAAAAGAAGTGGGTCAATTCAGGGTCTTATTCCACGGCTAGTACTCGCTACCCAAAGTCGTTAGGTAACAAAAATTTTCATAATGGAGACAATTAAAGGGCACCCAAAATCTCAGGCCAGTGGGGCTCAATCAGTTCCATTCTATCTTCCTTGTAGATTTTGTGGTCGATTGCATTGGGGATATTGTTATGAAGGAAAGGAAAAATGTTTTAGTTGTGGTCAACCATGGCACATGATTAGGAGCTGTCCCATTGGTAAGGTTGTTTCTAAGGAAAACAAGGTTCGTATTACCTCTTCTTCATCTCTGATAGCAAAGGGTACACCATATGGCTCCAGCACTGGTCAGAATCGACTTTATATCCTTACTAACCATCATGAGTTAGAGGTATCACCTGATGTACTTATTGGTATGTTGAAACTCTTTTCCCGTGATGTGTACTATTTAATTGATTCAAGGTTCACTCTGTCTTATATGGCCCTATTTGTGGTTGTTTATTTTGGTTTCGATCTCGAGTGTATATCAAACCCCTTTCCTATTTCTATCCCAGTGGGTGACTGTGGTTGTTAGGTGAGTCTATAGGGGTTGTGTGGTGTCTTTAGGTGGTCAGGAGACTTTGGTGGATTTCTTTGAGTTAGACATGGTTAATTTCCATGTCAAATTAAGGATGGATTGGTTGCACTCGTGCTGTGCTTCTCTAGCACCAATAAACCCAACTCTGGCTTGAGCTGCTTGATTAATAAGATGTCATTTATGGTTGTGCGGTGTCTGTAAAAAGGGTCAAAATCCCCAATTTTGAATCATAAAAGGCTAAATTACTTATAAAATTTACGACAACCTAGGCTGGACCCAAATCCTCTAACCAACGCTGAAGTTTTATGATGTTAATATCTAAATCCCTTGTTAGACGTTACACAAAAGCTTCAGAAACACATGCAAAAATCTCATCAGCATCGAAGGATAACCTCATACATCCATCTAGGACAAAAAAGAGTCAAAGAATGCACTTGAGCTTATTGAAACATGAACACATGATGAGGAGTCAAGAACAAAATTTCATAAAAATGCCCTGTAGCCTCTCAATTATGGTATACATATGTATCCATACCGATCCACATGACTCTACCAGAGATTTATGTCTTGCACCAACATATCAGTAAACCTAGGCTCTAATACCAATTTTTCATGATTGAATTTATCAAGTCATGATTGCACCTACTATAACTCACCAGTAGGTAACACAACCTGTACTTTGGAATGGCTAATAATGGACTACCAAGAAGAATGAAAAGAAAATGTAGAATATTATTTATAAAGGACTGCATATAGATAGGACAACCCTAAAACCTGGTGGAATTAGTACAAAAGCTTTTAATATAATAAGAATACAAAATGAAGTAATTAATGAATAGACAAGTATAACCCATCTCGAAATACAACATAAAGATCAATCTAATATATAAGAGGGAGAATAGTAATACTCAGGATGCTAGGAGCTCACAAAATCTATGATTGATAGAAGCTTTGCACGGTGCATAAAACAACGATGTGAAATTATAATATAATTTATATGCTACAGAAGTTAGTGTGAATACAAAACTTAGTAGGAAAATGTTGACTGAGCCGTAAAGATAATGCAAATATAGATAACATGCAAGTAAGAATATAATCTGCAACCAAATATTAAAGAAATTAACATAATAAGACTATAGAGGCAATAAGTATGAACTAGTCTATCCTAGCCATACTCAGAAACTAAAGCACTATATCATATATCCTTGGCTAATATATAAACAAAGGGTAAATGATGATATAAAGTAGTATACAAGGCCATGGAATGGATATATGACTTGTATAAATAAAATATGAGAGTGATATATTCTAATACTATAGCTATATATATATATATACATAAGACTAACTCAATGGTACAACCTAAGGTAGCCATACTAGCATCTTAAGTCTCCTAGTCATAGTAGTAACTAGTGCTATAATAATCAGGGCCTATAACCATAATGTTTAGCCATGAGATAATTATCCATAGTAAAAAAAATCATAAGAGAAAGAAGTAAAAATCCTAATTCAAATCTCAGTATGAGACCATAATCAACCTATCACAAACTAACCACAATAATAATAATGTACCTGTCTAGTCAAAACTAACAATACCTAAAACAGGCTCCATAACCCAACAAGGTTAACCAATAAATGACACACAATAAGAAACATTCATAACCCATACCTATGCAACAACCCATAAGGCTTATATATTTAAGAACCAAACAATATATTGGTGATAGGTAAAGTGCATGAAAAATAGATGCAAGAAAACTCATGATTCCAAAACCGATCCAAGTGCCATAACAAATCCAAGTGTATACACCTCCTCCAACTCGACGACTTGCAAAATGCAAAAGCTACAATGACCTCTCTTCTTTGTCACGATGGCTTACATACAAAAGGGCACCTTGGGGGTTTAGGAGTACCTCTATACACAACCTATTCTAGACCCATGTTTTCTAATAATCATCATCATCAATCTACATCATCTGGTACTAGAGAGTTGTATCTATAATAAATGCACAAACTTGAACCGTGGCTAAAATATTGTAAGTATATAAATCTATTTTCTCGGGTAAACTTTAGTACTAAATCATCATAAAAGATTAGAAAGTGTCCGAATCTCTCTCGATTGAAGTAAATAATTTTGCTAAAACCACAGACCAAAATCTATCTTGATCAAATCTGTTAAACCATTATTTTTCATTTGAAAGGATCATAATCATCCATTATGGTGGTGTGATTCCTGTTATGAATGAATCTATTTTAAAAGTGAAAAGTGAGAATAAATTCCTTTTTAGGAAAATAGTAGAGAACTATGTTTTTAGTTAGAATCATATCACTAAGTTAGAATAAGTGTTCAAAATCTATGCATGCCATCACCAGTATAAAAAAAAATAATTATAAGAGTCTAAACATTCATAGACTATGGCTATGTCCTTTGCAAGGATAAATCACTCCATCGGAGTCTAACTAATAATGTATCACGCCCTTAGTCCTAATAATATGTAACCAGTATAACCATATTTCCATATTTGGGAAGTTATAATAATCCATCAAGTCAAGTAGTAAACCTTATACTAATGGGGTTATTATCCTCAACTTTTTCTAACATGCTAGTAACCTAGGGAAATATGATCCTACAAGCATAACAAGCATTTGATCTTAAGGATTTACCCTTCTATCCCCAAACTTCTAAAGTAGACTAAGTCATGGTAATCTACCATAGTAAAAGCCTAACATCCTTATGTAACAAGCAATATATATAATACACTATCTCTCATAGAAGGGGAGACATAAGCCTATCTCGATGCCCAATCGTAAACCCTTAAATCATCCACAAATTAATCCTCCTTTACTCCATTATGCCAAGATGCCACCATGATATGAAAATAGTAATCTACACATAAAATGAAGTAAAATGAGATCCATATTTCTATATAAAGGGTCGGGTTGAAATTTGAGTGAAGAACGAGCCCATAAGGCCAACAAACAGAATCCAAAATTGAATCCATCACGAGGTCCTTCAAAGGATAAGAATGTGTATTCAATAGTTAAGAAAAATTATGCAAGAATCAAGTCCCAAATCATCCTGTAAAGTGTAGGCATTTAAATACCTAATTTCTAAGAATTTACCATGAAATAAAATAGAAATTAATGGGAAAATTAATGAGAAATACCAAGGAGTATTAGGCTAGCTTGTGTTAGATTTAGTGGATTACTACCCACTTTTTAGTCTCTTTAAGGTCTTAAAATAGTGTGAAAATTATGAAAAATTTGGGTAATAAAGCGTATTTAGAATGCTTGGTGCCACTAAAGCGGCATCTCAATTGCTTAAGTTGTCTCGTGTGCTAGGTATGGGTACCTATAGAGTGGCCACCCTTTTGCTTAAGTGGACCATTATGTAAATAGTCCTAGCCACTTAAGAGGATCATGGGTGATAAAGCAGCTCCATGATCAATTATGTGGTCTTATCATATATCAGAGATCATATTTTTTATGTCAAAAGAAGAACATTGATTGGGTGCTCAAAATTCATATGGAACACTGTGCTCTCAAACAAACTCTGCTACTCTGTCAAATTTGACACTTCAAACTCAATAGAACCATAACAACATTCATCTAAGATCTTTCCAACTAAATTTGTGGCCCATGCCTATAGTTCTAATTTTCATACAATCTGCCTAATGGCCCAAAATGAGTTCAGAAGCCTCAGGATCTGAACTAAGCGTCCCCTAGCCTAAAATCAATGTTTTGGAGTTGATGAACTTGTCAGAATTCTCATCTAAGGTCATTTACTAGTTTTTTTTTAGACAAAATCCTAAATAATGAAAGTTCAAAAATAGAGAAACGAGCTTAAAACTCAAACGAACAATCCAATAACTATACTAACAGTTCATCCAAGTCATAAATGACCTTTATCCTCCGTGGGAAGGCTCAAAGTTCCAGAAATGCTTGCAAATCATGAACATGACCTAGAGGGTCATTACACCTATTTTTTTTCTAACCTTATTTAGTACCTTAATTTCTATACTAACTATTTATTTATATGTTTACCATAAGTGAGATTAGTCGACCTATGTTACCTATTGAGTAACCATGTTTTGGCACTTATACTTCACATTTGCATCTTTTTCCCAAAAACATATCCTAGTATTGGTCACTTACATTGACAGTAACATCAGGTTGTGCTATTGATCGGAGTTGGGTGAGCTTTAAAATTTTAGAGTTGATCCTACTCATTCTGCTATCATGATAGTCTTATTTTGTATTTTTTAGACTACGATATATATTATGGAATTCTCTAGTACACTTTTATCTTAGTATCTCTTGTTTAGAATTTGTAGTTGCATGTATTTAGTCTTATGTGCCAGCTATATAGTACTTTTTTATAGCAATTATTTCTCAATTTTCCTTTCGAGTATCCAACAATGGAAAAGCTTCTCTCCTAATGATTATCATATATATTCATCATCCTTGAGTATAGAAACTCAAGTTTTTAATCTAAAAAAAATTCTCAAGAAAAATTTTCATTTATTATTGCAAAGATTCAGCAATTCAGAAACAACTTGCTTATAGTGAAATGTTGTTATTTCTAGGTTAATTGAGTCCTGTTTCATTTATCTTACAATTGTGACTCACGTCTAATCTTGGAGATACTTGTGATTAATTTTGCAATAGAATTCTTGTTGAGTTCTTTTTCAAGGTAGTGTTAGTTAGTGGAGTTCCTATCATAGAGTTATTATGAGTGTGTATTGCAATAGAGTTATTGCTAGTTAGTATGAATTATGAGTTTAATTCCTAAATTTCACAAGGATTATAATCATTTTGTTGCTTGGTGATTATTTGAAAGATTGATAAAATCCTATAGGAAGAGATCATTGTTTTACTCCATTAAGAAAGGAGATTTCAATATAAATATCTCTTGTTATTTACCTTTCAATAACTCCTCATAGTGTTCTTTTTATTCTTCAATCTCCTTATACAGGGACTTGGTTCTGAATCAGGTCATATCCATAGTAGTAGGCTATTTTGAAATATTAGTTAATATTATAGTAGTTCTTACTATAATGTTTAAGCCTACTAAGGATTTTGTTAAAAATGGAAGCTTCACCCTATCTTGAAAAAGGACATTAATCTACTCGACCCCCAAGGTTTAGTGGGCTCTACTAAAGTTGGTGGACGACTAGAATGCGTTATTTAATAATGGTGAAGAATAGTGAGTTATGGGATGTGATTTGTGATAGTCCTTATGTGCCCATGAAAGTTGTTAAAGAAGATAAATTCTCACAATCTGTTATGATGGCTAGGAAAGACTACAATAAAGGTGACAAAATTAATACAAAAAGAATTAAATGGTTAAGAAGATCCTTGTAAATGGTACAAAACCTTATGAATACAATTTGGTCTCTACTCAGTGTGAGCTATTTATGATGAGTTAAGTAGAATCCATTTAAGACATACATACTTAATTTACATGTATCATGAATGAACTCAAGTGTCTTGGAGATAACATAAATATGTACAAGTTGATCTGGAATATTTTGAGTATCATGCCAGTCTCCTGGGAAATAAAAGTGAATGCCTTCTTGGAGGTTTACGATCTACAAAATATGATGTGGATGATCTTATTAGAAATTTAATGACAAATAATCTTAAATATTAGCAAGACTCTAAAATAAATGATCCTATGAAAGAAAAGTGCATGGTTCTAAAGGAAAACAAAAATTACTCAAGTAAAGATGAACATTTCATGGCCTATCTCACTCAAAGGTTTCAAAATATGGTAAGAAGAAAATATTTTAACTATAGAGAAAACTAAGGTAAGGGGTTTATATGAAATGATCCACGCCACAAATATGGAAAACCTAATAATTATATAAAAAACTATCCTTTTCACAACCTGGACTACACTGATTTCACTAGGCAAAACTCTAAATGGACCCATAAAAGGAACTAGGTTTCTTATAGAATCAGATAAAGGAAATCAACTAATAAGATAGTTATCAAGCTCTTGCAACGTGCAGAGATTCAATAAGTGATTCATATGAAAAGGTTGATTGTGATAACAAAACTATGTTCGTTATTGAAGATGAGTTAACAAAATCTAATTTCTTTATAACTTTTGTAGACAAATCTAATGATGAAGTATATGATGAGGTAACCTTCTTTGATATTCTAAAATAACTTCAGAAATAATTCTATTAAAGAATTAATATCTTCAGCTATTGTCTTGATTGATTCCTTTAATAATTATGCTATTGAAAGGGAGTTTCTAGCTATCGAATTAAATGACTTAAAATATAGAAGGTCTTCTTATCCTCAAGGATTCAAAGAATGAAGTAGAAGTTTCTTAGATTAAATATGAAAACAAGAAATTGTACGAAAAACATAAAGGAATATCTAGGAAGTTCGAGGAAATATAGTCATTTATAAGTCCTAAAAAGAAGCAAAAAATGCATCTCTAGACATTGATTCCGCTCTTGAACAAAATAGGAATCATAAAAATAACTTTAATAGCTGTAAAAATGAGATATAGAAATCCCTTAATGAGTTTGCCTCATCAAATATTCTTTCCAAGCTATGTATTATGAGATAAAACTTTAGAGAATGTCCTGGTTTTAGAAAAGACATTGCTCTATATAATCATCATAGCAAGTATGCATCTGTTGAGTAATTTGTGAAGTACTCACGTGGGAAGAATGGTCACTACAATGAAATGTATTAATATCTTCTCAAATCAAAAATAGAAAATTTAAATTTTTCTTAGACCACTAAAATCTTCAAGAATTGGTCCTAGAGAGAAAACCAACCATGTCAACATAGGAAAGAATACATCTCATCCATTCTTTTACTCATTTAATGAGACCCAAGCTTATGTGGGTTCCCAAATGTAACAAATTACTATGTATGTATGTAGAAGTAAGAGAAAGAGATAAAAAACCAAAATATTTCAAGGATAGTGGCTACTCAAGGCATATGACTTGTAGAACTCATAATTTTCTCCCAGTATAAACATTTCTAAGAGATAGTGCATCATTTGGGGATAGAAAGAAAGGACATATTCCTAGTGTTAGTCAGATTGGTAAGTCTCTTGTTCATGCTATTGAAGATGTTTACTATATAAATGGTTTAAAGTATTATATTATGTCCCAAAAAATGTGAAAAATATAAGGTAAAGTTTATATTTTATTCATGCACAGTCATGATGTGCTATAGTGTCATATAACTTTTGACATTTAAAGCTACGAAAATATATTGCTACTCAGGTCATTTTGTTTGACATAATGTGTTTTGTGTTGTCTTTTATTGAAAACAAGGTTTAGAAGCTAAGAAGTTGGAAAGAAGTGAAACCTTGAGTTTTGGACCACCTACGTGGGCACCTATGGCCAGTAGGTACTAACTATGTAGCATAGGTTTCAGAACAAGTGTCAAGATGATGAGATTCAGAGACTGGAAAATTTGACCCTCGTACCTACGATGGGCCTACGACTCGTAGGTGCTAGTTAAAGTTATAGAATATGAAATCTAGTGAGTTCTTACAAGAGTTTTTGAAGTCTGTCTCCTACCTGGGCCATCTATGGCTCATAAGTAGCTCTATAGGCGGTCACCGACTCTAATTTTTCCTCTATTGTTTCAAATTTGATTTCTAGGGATTCTATGTAATCTATAAATACCCTTTGGATGTTTTTGTATTAGAAATATTCCATTGGGGATAAATTTTACTCACTCATACTATTCACAAACATATATTTTTATTCCAAGATTGGATTTTTATTTTTGAATTCTTGTGTTCTTAATTTTTTGTTGATTTATTGATTTATGACTTTGGAATTTCTTTGTAAATTATTATAAGATTGATTTGTGATTTCACTTATGAATTCCATGGATTGTTTCACATCTATGATCAACTAATTCCCTTAGGCTGAATTACAAAGTCGAGGAAGTGGAACGTTATTCCCGACCAATATTCTTGCATGTATTATGGTTCTCCTTTCATCAATATCTTTCTTAATGATTACAAATGTTAATAACCTTCCTATATTCACAACAATCTTTAAAAGAGAGGTAGATATTAGGAAAATAAGATCACGACAGTAATTTTTTATTCACTTTTATCTTATAATTCCACCATCTCAACTAGGTAACTAGACACTCAAAAGTTAATAATTATTCTGGGTTCTAGGATAAGGGTTAGTAAGGTGACCCTCTGAAACTTAAAAGGTAAAGAGTGAAATTCACTAAAGGATTTGACAAGATGATTAATGATATATAACTTATAAAATTTTGCATTCAATATATTAGATTAGTTTAATAGAGCATGATAAACCTATAGAGTTACGAACCAGGGGAAAAATAGTTTTAGTTTTCATTTTAGATTGTTTACAACCAAAAGCATTCGAGTTTCGTTACTTTCTATGGGTAATAGAAATTTTACTCTCTCCCAATCTAGGAATGGAAAGGAGGATTCTTAGGAAGAAGGTGAGTTCGATTTAGCAGAGGAGACTACATAAGACCCTCAGTCTGAGGAGGGTTTACAAAATGAGTCCCTAGTAGTAGTTATAGAGTTGGAAAAATAGTACCCCATTCTAAATGGGGTACAAATCAGACATCACATCAACTTCCCTCATCTCTATCATCATCTATAGATCTCCCTACACAGGATCCTAAATATCTTAGTTCATCACAGGCCGACCCAGCTTTTTATTCATACATACCTTAGCTATGCCTATTGTAGTAGTAAACCCGGTGTGGTATGTAGTAGGGATGCAGGTGCTTTATGAGCTATATATATTTATTACTGAGGCAAGTCATCCTATGAGGTGTATTTTTCATAAGAAGAGGATTGAGATATTAGGAATAACAGGGACACCAAACCCATAGGAAGCATTTGATCGATACTTGCTGGGGTGGATAACTAGACCCCATGGTTCTTATAGTAAGGCTTTAGTTCTTAAGTTATATGCATATTATCTTACCATAGTATCTTTAACCACACGTAGAAGTGGTAGAGGTGCAGCACAACCCCAGCTCAAGTCCTCTTTGGTAGAGGAGTTTATGTTAATTTTTAAGCAACGACCATCTCTCGTGTTCTTTTTATGCCTCATTATGTAGCCCCATCTTTTAATATTGAGTTTGATAAGAGATTAAGGTTTGTGCAGGTCAAAAAAGTGATAAGAGATAAAGATCATAGGAGACAGAGGCTAGATTTGGCGAAATGGATCACCAACTTAATTTTCTGATTTAGGAGATGACGCTCCCTAGATTGAGGGAAAGAAGGAGATTAAGAAGGCCGAATTGAATTTTTCCACAATGTTTTAGTGGATGATCTTGATAGCCGGATCAGAGGTCAACTTTACAATAGTTATCAGGTATGATTTACATGGCAGAACATTTAAGGATTTAACCATTATGCCCTTCCCTTGCCTCTTCCAGTAATTATGTAATGAGTTAGGGGTTCCTAAGATCCTATATACTTATAGGTGACTAGAGGTGATACGTGATGTACTAATGATTATGATCAATGAATTGAAAAACACGGTCCTTTCCTAGAAACTCGCACACCTTCTATAGTTATTTTAACTTTTTTTGAGGGCCCCTTAATTTTAGCAGATAATATTGATAGGCTAAAAATAAATGTTTATGATGTGGGTGATCATGTTGAGTTTGAGATGGGCGAGCGTAGAGGTGCACCTGTGCTAAGTATTCAGGGAGAGGGGACCCCAACTACTTCTACTTTAGTTGTGACTTCAACTTTTGAGCAGGTTGGGGCATCTACTATTCCCCCTTGTCCCTCTACTATAGCCCCATCTACAGGTTTAATCATGGCACCACAGGATTTTTTACAACACTAGTAGAGTGCTAGAATATGACTAATTCTTATCTTGAGAATGTGGAGATCGAGTTTGCATATTTGTATGGGCAGATCTAGCCTTGGGTTCAAACAACATTAGACACTATTGATAATAGTATATGGGATAGTTTATATGTCCCTATTAATACATTTGAGAGTTGAGTGTCATCTTGATTCAGTGATACAGAGGCTCCTTACCTATATGGGATTTGGGAGAAAGTTGTTGTACTGCTAGTAGAGGTACTCTCTCTTATAGAGAGAGATATTCCTGCCATTTCTCCAACTATCACAGCATTCGCTCATCCTACAAATCTGTGTGGCTTTAGATATTTGAATTTATTCACTATAAAAGAGGAGACAATCCAAGCTTTTTGGATCAAGAGAAGTTAAGATGGGCACCTGCAGTTCCCTGATACGCCATATAATCAGGCCCTAAAAATCTTTCCCATGAATTAAGGGAGACTAGAATTGTGGATAGTCAAAGAAGAGATAAGATTATTTCAATTGCATCCTCTAGTAGTGCCCCACCCTCACCACTGCTTTCATCGATTGAGATACATTCATATGAGGATGAGCATGACATCGACGCCTAGTGTATCCCAGGTATATCCTCATTCCCTTTCTTTATATTATTTGTATGCACTAGGGATAGTTCATAGTCTTTTCATTGGGAATGAGGTATATCAATGCCACCACAGGGTTTTATTGTCGTGCTTCTCTTCTTTTCAGCTGTACTATGATTGCAGAATCGACATGTCTAGAAAATATTTTATTGTATAGTGTTTTGTTTTGTATTGTATTGTGATTTTGTGTAACTAGGAGAAAATGAGCATCTAAGGCTATTGATATGTTTTGTTTTTATTTTTAAGAAAAATGATACCCTTCTAAAAAAATTGGTTTTTGAATTATATGATGTGTATATTTGTATGACCATTGAGAATCTCATTATGGAATTAAGGTTAGAGACATAATAATCATAGCTAACAATTACATGAATCGAATAGGTAGTAGCTTGGCATGCAACCCTGTGCCATGTGTGTATGAGATGCTTACTTTGTTACCATTATGTATGGAATCTTGAACTTGATCGGTTTGTCTTCCCTAGATTGTAGGATAGTTGGTTAGAAAAGAATCATATGACGTTTTTGAAATTAGTCCATTTTTAGCCTAAATAACCTTCAAAATGTGAATAAGTATCAATTGATCTAAATTTTGAGCATGCATAGATTATTTTCTCATTTTACCTTTTACTTCCCCATTTTTGTTACGATGAACCTATTTTGGCCCTGGTCCTCCATAGACATTATGCACCTCAACTTAGGCAAGTCGCCTAATTAGAGGGTGGCTATCATAGGGGTGCCTAATGTGAAGTGGGTATGAAGAAGGGTGAATAAGAGAAAATAAAGTAGGGCTAGGTATGGTAGAAAAAGCCAAAAAAAAAAAATTGAAAAATAAAATAGAGAATAAAAGAAACCATGCCTAACCTGAATGGACTGTAAAAGAATAAATGGGGAGAAATAAGGGTGGACTAAAAGAAAATTGGTTGAGAAGTAGAGAACCCCTAACATAAGTGTACTGCCAAGGAGGCTAAGTAACTAAATTTCCATATGTACTATACCATCCCCTAAGCCTACATTACAAACCGTGTAAAGTCCTATAGTGATCCTAAACCGACTATCTGAAAGTTAATGTAATGAAAATAAGGGAAATTCTATGGTATTTTGTGCATATTGTTGGAACTTCTTTATGATTATAAGTGTCTCTTGATCATCCCTGCATTAACATGCATAATTCTATTAAGTGAGTGGGACTTCTTTATTGTGAGATACATGGGTTGTATTGCTTACTACTTATCTATTCAGGTAATGTAACTTTTATTTATGTGTAACTTAATGCAATAGTTTGTGTCCATTGTGCCACCTTATTTCGTTTCATGGATACACACAGTTGGTTTTAAAGTGTTAGAATAGGAGTGGGTAATGATCTTGAGTTTAAATTTGTTAATTGACTGCCATAGATGTCTTAGGTTTCTCCTGGTTAAGCATTGGTGTGTTTTTTATTGTTTTTTTGTTACCTGAGGACATGTAAACATTCTTAGCTAAGGGTGTTGATATGCTATGGTTTCATAGCACTTTCGATGCTTAAAACTATGAAAATATTTAGTTACATAGGTTATTTTGTTAGATATGATGAGTTTTGTGTTGTGTTTTAGAGATAACCAAGTTGTGGGAGCTAAATAGGAGAAAAGAAGTGAAAATTTGTATTTTGGACCACCTACGTAGAAACCTACATCCCACAGGTACTACCTATATGGCGTAGGTGCCTGAACAAGTGCCAGGATGTTGAGATTTAGGGATTCAAAAGTTGGAAAATTTGACTGTACTACCTATGATGGTCACCTATTACTCGTAGGTTCGAGATAGAGTAGCACATGATGAAGGGTAGAGATTTAGTGTTGGATTTTATATTGGCTCCTATGTGGGCCGACCTATGGCCTATAGGTACCACATACGACCCATAGGTGCCACCTACGTCCCTTAAGTAGCTTTGTAGGTGGCCATCGACTCATGTTTCTCTCTTTTGTTTAGGGTTTGAATTCTGGGCTTTCATGTAATCTTTAAATGCCTTTTTTGATATTTTGTAATAGGTATATTCCATTGGGGGCAAGTTTACGCACTCATAGTATTAACAAACATATATTTTTATTCCAAGATTGGATTTTGATCTTGGGATTCATATGTTCTTAGTTTTTGGTTGATTTATTGATTTGAGACTTAGGTTTTTCATCATCCATTATTGTGAGATTGATTCTATGCTTTCTCTTATGAATTCCATGGATTGTTTCATAACTATGAGCGACTAATTCCCTTAGCTAGGGTTGTGGGAACCCTGGCTGAATAACAAAGAAGGGGAAGTGTAACATTGTAATCAACTAATATTCTTACATATATTTTGGTTTTCTTTACTTTAATCGCTTTCTTTAATGGTTTCAAACATTAAGAACCCACCTGCATTCACTACTTACTTTGAAAGAGAGTTATAGATTAGGAAAAGAAGATCATGATAATAATTTAATTTTCACCTTCATATTATAATTCTACCATCTCATCTAATTAACTAGAGACTCAAAAGGTAATAGTTAATATAGATCTACGATAAAGATTAGTAAGGAGACACTCTGAAAATCAAAAGGTGAAGAGTAAAATTCACTAAAGGCATTAACAAGATAGTTACCGATACATAACTTCTCAAATTCATCATGCAAGATATTGGGTTAGTTTAATGGAGCACAATAAACCTATAGAGTTATGAAGCTAAGGGGAACATAGTTCTAGTGTTCGTTTAAGATTATTAACATCAAAAAGCATTTGAGTTTTGTTACTTTCTATGGATTATGAAAATCCCACATTTACTTTTCCGCATAGCTCAATGATTTCAGCATCATAGAGAAATAGTTCGAACCTATTCCCTATGTGTTTAGCTCTAACCTATTTGGGTTACTATATTTTTACATCGGCCTGTTTATACTTCTAAGGAGGTGTTCTTTTGGTCGACATCAAGTCACAAATGTTAAAATTTCTAAAGTGATTTTTGTTGACAAAATATGGAAAATATGTATATGAAAGATCTTGATTCTATCTATGATGGGGATTTAAAATGTCTAGGAGTTATTTGAAATTATGATGAGAAATGGCACAAAAAGGTTGTGGTACGTGAGCATTTTGTTGCTCAATAAGATAATATCAAAGGAACTAGAGCGTGCACTCCCCAGTAGAAAGTTTGTGAACTGCAAAGTGTGTGATGCTTAAGTTAAAGGAAAGTAGGTTTGTTTCTCTTTTAAGTCAAAGAAAATGGTTAGTCCTTCTAGGCTACTTGATCTTTTTCACATAGATCTTTGTAGAACTTTGAGGGATCCATATTTAGAAGGAAAGAAATATATGCTTGGAATTATGGATGACTATTCAAGGTATACTTGGACTTCATTCCTAAGAAGTAAGAATGAGAAATTTCAAGTGTTCATTGTTTTTGCCAAACAAGTTAAAGTCATAATAAGTAGTAGGATAGTAAACATCTGATTAGATCATGGGACTAAATTTTACAATGCCAACTTTGATTAGCCCTACTAAGAAAATGGTATCAGTCATAGTTTCTCAGCTCCTTGAACTCCTCAGTAGAATGCAATCGTAGAAAGAAAGAATAGAACTCTTATAGATATTGCAAGGATAATGTTAATTACCAGTTGTTTGTGCAAAAGCTTCTGGGAAGAAGCTATGAACACTACATTCTACATGATCAAAATATGCTTAAATTAGTCCATAATAAATAAAACTCCATGTGAACTTATATTGAGAAGAAAACCTAAGCTATCTCGGCTGTTCAAATGTAAGTTCATGTTATTGAATAATAGTAAGGATAACTTGGGAAAATTATATTCTAGAAATGATAATAGAGTATTTGTAATGATTCTTCAGGTCATTTCTCTTGATTTTGCTTATTTTCCCCTTTAGAGCTTTTCCATTGTCTCCCAAGTCATTATGACTTCCTAGAACCTATAGTTCGGTTATTGGGCAGTTTGTTTTGTTTCTAGAACCATTTTCTTATTTTAAAGTCTTTTATGGTTCCAAATGGCCATTGATCAAAAACATTTGTAAAAAGATATCAGATGCAAATTTTAACTATGCCAACAACTTTAGAATATCAATTTTAGGTTTGATAGACCTTCGTTTTTGTCCCGCTACACCTAAACATATTTTGACCAGTTGGTTGGAAAGTTGATAAATTGGAAATTTAGGTGTAGGGACCATATTAAGTTAAAACAATCTCAGATAGAAAATTCGACTTTGCCAATAGCTTCGGACTGTTGAAATCAGTATAGTTGCATATCTCATTTGCTCGTATTGGACTATGGATGCATCTCGAGGCCTTGGCTGAAACTTTGAATCAAATTCCATGTTTCAGTCATCATATAGTGCAATAAGGTACCACAATTGTGGAGGCCTTAGTGCGATCGTGATGCTGCAATCGCGGCTAGCATGGAAGCGCGATTGCAGTAGCTGAGGGCCTATGAAGCAATTATTTAAATACTCTTTTTGCCCGAGAATTGGCCATTTTTATTCATTGTCTTGAGTCCTAAAACACTACTAGAGAGTGTAGACCTTAAAATGAGTTCTTGGTGTTGATTGGGAGCTTGAATTTCTTTCTTAATCGTGTTTAACATTGAATCTATGGTATCAATCCTTTAATTTTGGTGTTGAATTTTAGATTGTTTGACCCAAAACCCCAAATGACATGAGGCTTGATTTTAGCCCAAAATATTGTTGATTTTCACCTATTTCTTTTGGGATATAGCTCCCTAATGGATTTAAACAATGGGTTGGTCTCAAAAACTCACTTTTCATGTGTGGACCCATTTTAGGATTTTGGGTTTCATTTTGGACTTGAAGAATAATGATGCAATATAGGTGTTGCTATTTTCATAATAATGAATAGATTATGTTTGTGGTAGCTTGGATCATTGAAGAAGCTTTGAGGAAATGGAAAGAAAAATTGTTGGTTCGTGAGATATATTTGGATTTGAGGTAGATTAGGTTTACTAGTGTTAGATTGAGATTTATTATAGTATAATTGTGACATCTTAATAAGATTAGGAAGGGTCTTAGATGTTTAAATGGTATATCATAATGTTTTGGATTAGTTGAACCACTTAGGCCTTTGAACTTACTAAGTATGATATTTCACTCATAGTCTAAACCTTCGTTTGTTGGACTTGTTGTCTCATGAATTACATGAAAATGCTCAAGTTGCTCTAGTTAGATGGGAGTGACCTTGCTCACTAATATTGAGAGTTAGTTAACCTAGATATACATAGTTGTGAATTGGTCTTAGATGCTTTGGATAACTTAAGAGTAATACTTGAGGAAAAATTATTCTATAGAACTACTGTGGATTGATAAACCCTTGAGACATAATTTAGATAACTTAGTCTAATACCAGGTAGAAGATAGACTTAAAGAAGGTAATGAGACTTGAGGTGTGGATTACACCATATTTCAGTTGGATTTGTCCTCTCGACACAGGTGTAGAGATTTTATGAGTTTTAGGCCAGCTGGATCTTATACCCTATCATGGACTTAGTTCTTCAAGATGTTCTTAGAGAAGTATTTGTCGCACAGACTTAGAGATTGACTGAGGTATTAGTTCACTAGATTGAAGTAGGGTTCTATGACCGTCGCTGAGTATGAGGCCTATTTCTATAAGTTGGCCAGTCATACAACTTTTATTTTGGATACTAAGTATGAGAGAGATTGATGCTTTATTAGATAAATGAGACTCCCTATTTAAATGGCTACTGAGATTTTAGTTACTTTGGGTAGGACTTTTGTAGAGGTTTCAAATCATGCTGGAGTGATGAAGGATATTCATTGTGAGGGTAGTGATAAGAGACCCAAGTATTAGGGAAAATTTGGTGGAGGTCGTAATAGTTCACGATTCAAAGTTGGTAGTTCTTATGATGGGCATACTTCACATTCATCTTTTTAGCCTCAGAGTTAGATTAGTCGACCAGTTTAGGTAACTCTTTAAATTACAGATAGAGGTCAGTTTTGTACTAGTGGTCGCCCTGGTAAGGGCGATGATTAGTCTTTAACAGGTTTGTATGTAGGCTATACTAGACGTAGTGGCTACTCTGATTTGGTTGGAACATTATATTCTGGTTCTACTCAAGACTCTTGTTTTACATGTGGGATTCTTAGTCATTTTTTGTGAGATTGCCCTAGTCGTGGGGCGATGGTTCCTTCAGCCAAGGGTTCTACTCCTATTAGAGCAATTTATTTCTTAAGGAGAGGTGGTTCACGAGGTTGCATAGGTGGTTACAGGGGTGCTCGAGGTAGTACTCAGGTAGGAAAGAGAGGAGGTCAGTCTGGTGCCCAACCATGTAGTGAGCATGGTTAGTTATATGCAGTACCTGCTAGACCCAAGGCTGAGACTTTGGATGTTGTAGTTACAGGTATGATTTTGGTGTGCCCCCAATTCGGCTCTTGCTTTATCTGATCCCAGATCTATATATTATTATATATTTGCTTACTATGCACCACAATTGGAAAGGATTAGTGATTTATTATTTGTGCCATTGTGCATATCTACTCCTGTGGGTGATTCGTTAGTAGTGGATTGAGTATTCAGATCTTGTTTTGTGATAGTTAGTGATGTTGATACTTATACTGATTTTATTATTCTAGATACGCTGGATTTTGATATGATTCTATGCATGGACTAGTTATACCTTATCCATGCCCTGTATATCCCCAGTCGTGTGGTATGGAGTGGTTAGCCATGAGACAATAAGGATTATTTTTTATGTATGTGCTAGGAAACTTATATCGAGGGGTTGTGAGTCTTATCTCGCTTAAATATGTGATACTCATATAGATAGTCCATCACTTAACTTTGTTCATATTGTTTGTGAGTTACCTAGTGTGTTCCCTACCAACCTGCCTGGTATTACCCCTGACCATGAGATTGATTTTGCTATATACCTTAAGGATAGAACTAAAACTATTTCTATGACACCTTACCATATGGCTCCTGCTGAGCTTAAGGAGCTAAACTCTCAACTTCAAAATGTTCATGGTAGGTATTTCATTAGATCGAGTATGTCCCTGTGTGGAGCTTCTAGATAATTTGTGAAGAATAAATATGGCTCTATGTGTATGTTTATCGATTATAGGCATCTTAAAAAGGTGATGGTGAAAAACCGTTATCCTTAGCCTTTCATTGATTCCTTGTTCAACCAGCTTCAGGGTGCTGCCGTGTTTTCTAAAAGTGATTTGAGGTCCAATTATCATCAGTCATAGATATCCTGAAAATGGCTTTCAGGACCCATGATGGTGTAACGACCCTCCCGATCATTTGTAAAATTTTCCCATCTTCCCTATTTTCTTTTACAAGATAACCTTAACTTGGCATTTTAATATTTTTAATAGGTTTGAAACGACTTTTTAATCAACTTACATATTTAATTAATTTATATGGAATACAAAACTAATTTTGAGGATTTGTTAAAAGTTTTGGATATTTTTGATAATTAATTTAATTAGGGATTTAGTGGGTCAAAATTATAATTTATTTAACTTATACAGTCAATATAAGAATGGAATTAAGTGGGTAGGGTTTGTCATTTAAAATATTAGCAGCATCAGAAAGAGAGGCAAAATATAGCGGTTTTCACATTGTAGTTCGAAGAAAAAATCACTCGGCTTAAAATTTCAGGTTACTTTTTTTCTTCTTAAACTTGACATTCTATTTAGTACTACCATAGCTGACTTGTTGTTGGGGGAATATTTTAAAATAAGAATATTGCAATTGGTTTCACATTTTTTTGGTCAATTAGTTTAAGGAACCAATAATAGGTTTATTGATGACAAACAAAGGTAAAGAGAGTGGGGTGGTATTTTGTCTTTATTAACTTTCAACTTCATTAGTAAAAACTTAATAGGAGTACTAAATTACATGAAAATAGAATTGGGAATCAATATCTAAAGTTACTATAGGTATGGTGCACAATGTGCATCCTTATTTCATGTTATGGTCATCTCTACATACTTTTTCGTTTCTTAGACTTTTGTTTTTGGGTATGGTCGGGGGAATGTCCCGACTAGATAATGTTTTAATTTTCGATAGAGGCATTATGAGACTACTTTAGGTTGGCATGGGCGTTGTCGGTATTGGTATTGGTATTAGGGCTGATACTGCTTAACTATATTTGATTTATTATTGTTTGATTTTATTATGTTATTAATATTCGGAATTCATTCGACATAGGGTGTAGGGTTGTTATAGTAAGGTATTGGGGGTGATCTCCGATTGTGGTTGGGCTTGAGTCACCCAACAGGACTAGTCCCTGGTTAGGGTACGATCAGATTGGTATCAGAGCTCTAGGTTCTTGGTCAATTAGGAGTCCAAAAATTCATGTCGAATAAAGTTTCTTTAAAGGGTACGTAGCGCGCAACAATTATTAGGGAGAGACTACAATGCATTTATGAATATTTCTCCCTTTTGTGTTTTATTTCAAGCTATGGAGTCTATTTCAAGCTATGGAGTCTATGTCTTGAAAAATTCTCTAATTCCTATTTGTTTTCTTATCAGATCATGCCTTGACATTCTGAAGATCATAAAGACTCCTCTGTACCACCTAGGGAAAATACGGATGGCACTCACTCTACTGATGGGATCCATATCCAGTCTAGGGGTTCAGTTTCAAATTGTTCTGGAGTTTCACCAATTCCCTCTAGTCTATCTTAAACACCTTATGTTGAAGTAATTAATGCTGACTTTCATCATTCCATCCATATGTTGACATAATTTGTAGCTACTCAGTCTAAGTATGATGTTCCTGTAACTCCATCTTCTAAGATCACAAGGATTAGCCAGTTCATGAAGTTGAACCCTCCAACCTTTATTGGTGTTAAGGTGGAGGGGGATCCTCAAGGTTTTCTTGATGAATTTTTCAAGTTATGCATGCCGTTAATGTGGAAGGCATGGAGTTGGCAGCTTGTAAGATGAACGATGTAGCATATGAATGGTATGAGTAATGGGAACAGTCAAAGAGTGATGGTGTTAAATCATCTCTGTATGAGGATTTCTCAAACGCTTTTGTTGGATACTTCTTTCCCCATGAGTTATGGAAAGCAAAAGTATAAGAATTTGTTAATTTAAAGTAGGGGAAGATATCGGTCAAGGAATATGTCTTAAAGTTTCACCAGCTAGCACGGTATGCTCTAGAGTTGGTTTCTAGTATGAGGGCTCGAATATGAAAATTTTCTTAAGGATTGTCTCGTGAGCTAATCCTTGAAACTAAGGCTTCCTTATTAATCAAGGTCATATATATCTCTAGGTTGGTGGTATACATGCAGCAGGTAGAGAAAGAGAAGAAGAAGCAGGTTAAGTTAGGGGAGAGGTAGGGAAATAAGTTTGGATTTTTTGAATAGGGTGGCAGCCAACAGTAGAATAGAAAGAATAATGGTAAGTGACCCAGGATAAAGTGGGGGCAATTCTGGGTCTTACTCGACAGCTAGTGCTTCCAACCATAAGTTGTTGAGTGATAGGCATTTCTATGGTGGCAATAACTTCAGGGAATAGGGTGTCTAATCTCAGGCTAGTGTGGCTCAGTTAACTCCATCATCTTCTTTTATTAGATTTAATGGTCATTTGCACTAGTGTTTCTCCAATGAGACAAGGGACAAGTGCTTTAATTATGGCCATCTAGGCCTTAAGATTAGAAATTTTCCTATTGGTAAGGTTGCCTCTGGAGAGAAAAGGTTCCAGTTACTTTATTATTAGCTTCGGCACCAAAGGGAGTAGCATCTAGCACCGACACTAGTCAGAACTGTCTTTATGCTTGCATTACCTAACAAGAGTCTGAGGCATCATCTGGTGTTGTGAATAGTATGTTGAAACTAATTTCTCATGATGTGTACTATTTACTTGCTTTTGGGTCTACTCTCTCTTGTGTGACCCCATTTATGGATGTCCAATTTGGTCTCAGTCCTAAGTATGTTTTAAACCCTTTTTCTATTTCTACCATAGCTGGTGACTTTGTAATTGCTAAAAGAGTCTATAGAGGTATGTGGCATATATTAGTACTACAAAAACTATGATGGATCTATTTGAATTTGATATGGTGGATTTTGATGTCATATTAGGGATGGATTAGCTGTACTCGTGCTATACGTCTCTAGATTATCGGACCTGTAAGGTTGTCTTTAATTTCCATAACGAGCCAATTATTGAGTGGGAGTGTGGTTCCCTTGCTCTTAAGGAGAAGTTCATATTATATATTAGAGCTCGAATATTAATCCCAAGGGTTATCTCTATCATCTAGTCAAGGTTAAATATTCTAACTCGGAGGGTCCTTCTTTCCGTTCCATGCCGGTGGTGAATGAATTTCGTAAGGTATTCCCTATTGACCTTCCCGATGTTTCTCTCGATAGGGAGATTGAGTTTCGGATTGATCTTATTCCAGACACTCGTGGAATTTCTATTCCTCCATATAGAATGGCTCCGTCTGAGCTGAAGGAGCTTAAGAAGAAACTAAAGGATCTTTTAAATAGAGGGTTCATCCATCATAGTGTGTCCTCTTGGGGTACACCTGTGTTATTCGTATGTAATAAGGATGGTTCCCTTCTGATGTGTATTGATTACTTATTGTTTAATAAGGTAATGATAAGGAATAAGTATCCTTTTTCGAGAATAGATGACTTGTTTGATCAATTGCAGGGTTCTAAGTTCTTCTCCAAAATTGTTTTTTGATCTGGGTATCATCATTTAATGATTAGGGAGGGGGATATCCCTCAGACTACTTTCCATACTCGATATGGGAATTATTAGTTTCTTGTTATGTCTTTTGGGTTGGCCAATGCCCCAAAGGCATTCATAGATTTGATGAATAGGGTTTCCTATATGTTTCTGGACTTTTTCATCATTGTATACATATACGATATTCTGATGTAATCTAAGAGTGAGGTGGATCATTCCAATCACCTTCGTGTTGTATTGCATACTGTGAAAGAACAACAGTTGTATGCCAAGTATTCTAAATGTGAATTCTGGTTAAACGTTGTCACTTTTTTGGGCCATATCATTTCTAGTAAGGGGATCATGGTAGATCTGTAGAAGGTTTCCGTGCTTAAGAATTGGCTTAGACCCATGACTCCAATCAAAATTTAGAGTTTCTTGGGGTTGTGGAGAATTTATCTTTTATAGCCACCCTGTTGACTAAATTGACTAAATGAAGGTAAATTTCTTGTGATCTAATACTTGTGAGGATAGATTCAAAAGGTTGAAGGATAAGGTAACTTCAACTTCAATTTTGACTTTGCTTGAATGCATTGATGGGTTAGTTGTCTATTGTGGTGTATTGCATGTGGGGCGTGGTTTTCTCTTGATGTAGCATAGAAAGGTAATAGCTTATGCTTCCAGGCAGTTGAAGGTGCATGAGAGGAATTAATCGACTCATGATTTCTAATTGCTAGCTTTGGTATTTGCATTGAAAATTTGGCATCACTATTTATATGGGGTGCATGTGGATATCTTTTTTATCATAAAAGCCTGTATTATGTAATTACTCCGAAAGAGCTTAGCCTCAGGCAAAGGATATGGCTTGAGCTATGCAAGGATTATGATATGAGTCTGCACTACTATTCAGGTAAAGCTAATGTGGTTCTTGATCTCTTAGCAGGTTATCCATAGGAATTTTAGGTCAAGTGGATAAGGAAAAGTGGGAGTTGGTGATTGATATTCACCATTTGGCTAACCTTGGAGTTCATTTCTTATACTTTGAGAATGATAGAGCGTTCATTAAGAAAGTGGTGCGGTTGTCTCTTAGAGTTGAGATTAAGGAAAAGAAAATGTTAGATCCTGTCTTGATGAGGATCAAGGGTGTTATTGGTGGGCAAAAGGTGATGGCCTTTTAGATTAGTTGTGATGGTACTTTTTGGTGCCAATGGAGGTTGGATGTTCCCAACATCAATGATTTGCGAGAGAGGATCTTGGCTAAGGCGCATGACTTGTGCTATATTTTTCCTCCTGGATTGATGTAAATGTATTAGGACCTCAATGAGATATATTTGTGGAATAATATGAAGAGGGATATGGGAAATTCAGTGGCCAAGTATATGGTGTGTCAACTAGTGAAAGTTAAGCACATGAGCCTTGGGGGGTTATATCAAGAAATTGAGTTGCTAGAGTGGAAGTGGGAAGTGATCAATATGGATTTCGTTATTAGTCTTCCTCAGTCATAGAATCAACTTAATTCGATTTGGTTATCGTAAATAGGATGACACAGTCTACTCTTTTTTTTTACAAGTGATGACTAATTTCTTGACTGAGGATTATGCGAGGTTGTATCTTCATGAGATTTTGAAGTTGGATGGGGTGCCTATTTCTATCATCTCTTATTGTGGTATGCAACTTATATCTCACTTTTTGCAGTTATTTCAAAAAGGGTAGGGGACTATAAATAGTCTGAGTACTGCCTTCCTCTCACAGTCAGATTGGCAGGCAGAAAGAACTCTTCAGATATTGAAGGATAGGCTTCATTCTTGTGTGTTTAAATATAGTGGTAATTGGGTTGAATATTTACCTCTTGTGGAGTTTTCTTATTACAATTTCTACCACTCTAGCATTGGGATGGCTTTGTTTGAGGCCTTGTATGGTAGGAGGATAGGTCTCATATTGGGTAGTTCGAGGTTGGCGAGGTAGAGATATTTGTCCTAGATTTGGTTCACAAAGCCATGTAGAAGGTGAAAGTGATTTGGGATAGATTTAAGGTTTCCTAAAGTTGCCAAAATTTTTATGTGGATGTGAGGCAAAAAGATTAAGAGTATGAGGTGGTGATAAGGAGTTCTTTAAGGTATCTCACATAGAGGGAGTGATGCAGTTTGGTAAAAAGGGGAATCTCAGTACCCATTATGTTGGTCCTTGCTTGGTTTTGAAAAGGGAAGGTAATATTGCGTACGAGTTAGAGTTACCTTTTAGTTTGAGCTCCATTCATCCGGTGTTCAATGTTTCTATGTTGAGAAATTGTATGGGAGATCCATCTTAAATCGTACATGTCAAGGATATTGGTATTTTAGATTCTTTATCTTATGAGGAGGTCTCGGTTGAGATCTTGGATCGGCAGGTTCATCGGTTATGAACCGAGGACATGGCCTCAGTAAAGTTTCTATAGAGAAACCACATGATGGAAGAGGATACGTGGGAAGATGAAGAAGACATGATGTGCAAGTATCCACTCCTTTTTTATGCTCCAAAAAATTGTACTGAAGGTATGCGTTCTTCATAATACTTTGTTAAAGGAAATATTGACTTCCTTGCCTCTTTATTTTCTAACTTAGTTAAAGGATAGAGTTAAGGTAATGGGGGTGTAAATCATGCTAGTCATGCCTTGTCCCATAATTTGAGGATGAACGATCCAAGTTAGGAGAATTGAAAATCTTGGCATTTGACCCATAGAAATTTCTTGAGTTTTAAATATTCTAGACATCATACGACTTAGGGTTACTAGTCGTATGATGTGGGTATAGTTTAGGGGTCATAGTCGTATGTTACTCAATATGGTGTTTGTTAGTTACTATCCAAGACACAAATGGACACCACACATGCTGTATGGAGATAGTATGAGTGAGAAAAATAACTCGAATGATGATCAATGTGCCATGCCCTTTGTAGACTGCCTAGGGTACAATTATTAGGTGCCTGTCGATAGATGAAGGTACGACTTAGGTAAGGAGAGTCTTATGGTAGACAATGTGTGATGCCCAACATTCTGTCTATGATACTTGTGTGGGTACCACTCATAGGTTGTGTGTACTAGTCAAGAAGGAGTCGTACCCTCCTGTGTTGATTCTTACAATTTAAGTTGGGAATATTTTAGGCATTTTCCCTCTTAACCCCTATTTACCCCACAACTTAAAAAACTTTTTGGACTTCATTTACCTTATTATTCTCAACCAAGAAACAATTTAAACACTCAAATCTCTATTAAGATCTTGGGTTAAGAAGAGGCTAGGGTTTCCTTCAAGGTTGTCATTTAAGGCTCTCAAGGATGGTTTCTCTCTATACTATTTGTTATCTAAGGCATGTTACTCCTCTCTCATAGTTAGTTCAACTAAATACATATTTTAATAAATGGCTTTCATGATTTAATTGTGGGTATTATTTAGTTTTGAATTGTATGCTATGGGTTTTTGTTGTTAATGGATGAATATTGTTTTTCCATTTTTTTCATATAGTTTTAATGGTAAAATTAGGGAATTGAACATGTGGTTTCATGGGAAGGGTCAATTGGCTCTTCTTTTTTATTTTTGGAAAATATACACCGTCAACATATTTGTTAAAATACCTATAGAATGGTTTTGTCAAATAGTTTGACTTTTGTTGAAGCTATTGCATTGCATAATATGTTTATGGATCCTAAATTTGTTTAAATTACTTAAAATAATTTGGTAAGGCCATTGTGGATATGGTTTTAGAATATTAGAAATCATGTGAGGTACATGGAAATCCTCTACAGTTTGGACTATTGACATTGCTTGCAAGCTATAGTCGGTATGACGATACCACTACATAAAGCCTTGGTAAATAACTCTTTGAATTCGTGGCTTGGTTATATTCTAAATGGTTTTAATTGGTCAATAATGGCGGGGGTGTTATAGCTGACCATAAAGGTGTGAGTCCAATGGACAAACACTAAAAACTCATGTTTACTGACATGAGGGTTGGTCATGGTAACCAACTTATTTGGTATATAGAAAACCCCTAAGTCATACTTGTATATGTGTATCATGGAGGGCGAAGGGTACACGGAAATCCCCATCTCCTACAGTATCTTCGGTTCGTGCAGTTACACGTATTGGGGGCAGTTCAGGGGGTAACACTGGACCCTTATAGCCCGTGAGTGATTTTAGGAAGATCAAGCTACACAGCCCAAGCTATGATTTTAAATGCATTCTAAAACCAATTCCCTTTCCTGACATGGAATATATATATATATGTGTGTGTGTGTGTGTTTGTGTGTGTGTGTGGATGTATGGATGTGATTGCATATGGCAATCTACATGGTATTAAATGTTCGTATTATTTTATCCTTACTCCTAAGTACATGCTAGCATTCACTTGCTAACCCATATTATGGCATTGTATCCCTATGCGATGAAGGAACCGATCGTACTACTCCTCCATACAGTAACATGGATTTGGGAAAAGCTTTGTGTCGGATTGATGTGGTGAGATTCCATACTTCGGAAGGCTCTATTTCATGTTATGATCTCCTCTACTTACTTTTGTCATTTCTTAGACATTAGTTTTTGTCTATGGTCGGGGGCATGTCCCGACCCGATGATATTTTGATTTTGGATAGAGTCTTTGTTAGACTACTTTGGGTTGTCATGGGCGCTGTAGGTAATGGTGTCATCGTTGGAATTGGTGTTGGTCTTGGGGATGACACCACTTGACTATATTTGATTTATGATTGTTTCATTTTGTTATGTTATATATATTCAAAATTTATTTGACATAGATTTTAGGGTAGTTATGGTTGGGTATTGGGAGTGGTCTCCGATCTCGGTTGGGCTTGAGGCACCCGACAACACTAGGCCCTGGTTTGGGTCATGTCAAAACATTAGTGTCCAGGTGGATTAACTATAAGATTAACCATTCCTTAGTTGAAATGGCAAAGTATTACTGTGGACTTCATTAGTTGTTTACCTCATACTTCCCATGGTAATGACAATATTTGGGTTATTGTGGATCATTTGAGCAAGTTGATGCATTACATTCCTATTAAAATGACCTCCACTGCTGAGAGATTACCCTTGATTTATGTTTGGGAGATATTTCGTTACATGGGGTACCCATTTCTATCATATCAGACCATGGTTCTATATTACTTTGCAATTTTGGAGAGCATTCTAGGAGGAGTTGGGTACTCAAATGTATTTGAGTATAGTCTTTCACCCACAGACAGATGGTCAGTATGAGCAGACTATTTACGTGTTCGAGGATATGTTCCGAGCCTGTGTTATGGATTTTGAAGGACATTGGGATCAACACTTTGCATTGAAAGAGTTTTCCCGTAACCATAGCTATCATTCGAGTATTGAGATGGCACCTTATGAGGCTTTTTATGGTAGGAGATATTGTTTAATGATTGGATGGTTTAAGACTTCTGAGGGGATACCTCATGGTAATGATTTACTTCAGAACTCATTGAATAGAGTCAGGTGATTACTCATTGAATAGAGTCAGGTGATTAAGGATAGGCTTAGAGCAACCTAAAGTAGGTAGAAGGCCTATGCCAACTGTAGGCTCCGCGCCTTAAAACTTGGAGTTGGTGATGAAGTGTTCCTTCGTAAGGAAGGGTAAGCTTATCCCTTGAGTATGAGTCATCCTATAAGTTAGCCTTGCCTCCAGATTAAGCTTTTTCTCATCCTATTTTCCATGGATCTATGTATTGAAAGTATATTACTAATCCATCTCAAATGCATAGGTGGGTTATACTCCAATTAGAAGAGCATTTAACCTTTGTGGAGGAGCCTCTGCTCATTTTGCCTAGTGATGTAAGACTGTTGCATACTAGAGAGATTCTTATAGTTAAGGTTCAGTGCAAGCACTGCCCAGTTGTAATGCCCCGAGTCTGTACCCCAGACGCTACATAGTGCTCATAATATCGAAGGACCACATGCCAACCCATGACTGGTACCTTCTATATTAACTGAATAATAATACCATAATATGCGGAAATTAGGTGGAAACATGCCATAAGGTTCAATACAGAAATAAAACTAAATACAGTATAATAATACCAAAACTAAAATATCTGTTTGAAAATACTCTAGTCCTAAAAGTCTCTAAACTGTCTGAAATGTGGAGTTGATGGGACAAGTCCCCAACTAACTCCGACTACTGAAATAAAAATGAAATGCAGAAATATTAATCATGTCCTCAAACTATGAGGACTCACCACTAACTCTAATTTCTAAAAATCTGTAACTGCTATAATCGGGACCCCTTGCATCTAAACCTATGATATAAAACATCATCGCGCAAAAAACTGGTATGCGTCAGTACTTTGAATGTACTGGTATACAAAGTCAGGTAGGCTGAAATGTATGGGTTCATGTGCATGAACAATACTGACTGAATAACATGAATGTAACTGAATAAGGGTACATGCATGAATATGTAAACTGTAACTGAGGTCGTGATAACATAAGATACTAAGTCTAAATACTGATTAAATGATATTTTAGTCTACTGATACTGAATTACTGATAACTGAGTGACTGTATCTGACCATTTTGACTATAGAACTGTGATAAGTTTTGTACTGAGCTGAGTGACTATATCTGACAGTCTTGAATCTGTATAATTGAACTGATTCCTATAGTGTGATTGGAACTGAAACTAAGACTGTGAGAGGTAATTATCTAACCAATATGCCCCTTTCTAAATAGATTGGGGTCCAGCTTATAACCCCAGTTGGAAGGGTGTCAATATTGTGCCACGGGTAAAAACAAGCAGAGTCACCCTCATCTGGAAGGTGTTCTGAATGAGAACAGTGGTTCCCTCAATTGGCAGGTAGATCACCTCATCAACCCCCAACTGGCAGGTTGATGTCTCAACCTACGCTGGCTGTGTAGTTTGGGAACACAAGGATTACTTCTAAGGACCACAACCTCTACTGGCAGGTGAGTCCCCATCCTTGGGTTCACTCAGTGTTGAATCCTACTCCCAACTGAATAGACACTAGACTGATTTCTAAACTGTTCTAAGTTGGACTGAGCTGTTACTTAAGACTATTAATCATTTCATGAATTATGTTTATTAGTTACCTTTTGGTTGGGCTGTTGTCAAGTTCATCTGAGAGGATGATAATCTCAAACCAAAACCATAGTTGCGGATGACTCCAACAAAGGATATGGCATAACATGGAACTTTACCTTACCAACAAAACGAGATGTAGTCTTGAGAGGGATGTCAAAACTCTTCCTATGCGAGCTAAATGATGACTTACAACACTATCAAATCACACCCCAATTAGAAGATGTTTGGGTATTTTAGGATATTTTGGTTTTAATTTGCCTCCAATGTATTTCTAAACTCACACTTGAGTAAAATTTTCATTCTTCTTCTATCTTTAATCTAAGTGACAGTTTACCTACAGCTTTGGAAATTATGTCCGATAAAATTCTTACCTATAGATGTGAAGAGATCCATATTCATCAATAGGAGGTTATAAGATTATTTTCATAACACAATTCACATATCAATTATCATAAGAAGGGGTCTTATAAAATTAAAGATGATTTTTTGATCAATCAAGTCAAACAAAAAGCAGTTTGATTCCCCGTGTGTTAAGTTATGTAGGTTAGGCCCTATATTGAATAATTGACAAAATTCCAACTTTCCAATACTTTTATTCTCTGATTTCCAATCCTTTTATTCTTCGTTATCTAGTATTTCTAAAATTCAAAGTCAGAATAGCTTGTAAATTTTTTTAAAATTGATCAAAAAATCAAGCATCGCAAACAACAAGTTGCTAGAGTTTAGTAAGAAACTGAAAATCCAAACACATATTAGAACCATGCTTTAAGTATATATAAAATAAAAAAATCATGTGTTGGTGGTATGAGAAGTTATTAAAAATTTATTAATTCCATAAGTAACTCCTACATCATAGCCAAGCTGAAACATTCCTTGCCGATCAATTTCTTTTAAAGAATCCTACTGTAGTCAACTTCAAGGAGAATAACTCCTATATTATGGAATGCTTTTTTATCTTAAAAACATACAAATGAAAGGAATTTAAGCACTATCCCATAGTGAGAACCTACGAGTGTAGATACGATCTTGGTGAGATTATAAGATCATACAATGCTCTCATCTGATTGAAACAGACCCAAACACTTGAATATTGACAAGTATACAATCCTACATGACAAGGAACTATGACCATGGTTTGAAACCACAATCTTAGGTACAATCGTTAGTCCTAAAGATCATTCTGCTTGGACTTTAAACCTATAAACCAAGGTATAATTATTGGCGGGTTCCACGATTATACCATGGATGGTGCGATCAAGCCAAGAGAGCCTCAAATCATCAACCTATAACAAGAACCAACTATGATAGTAGGTGTGCCTTAAAATCATCGGATAGGTCATATGTCTCTCTCTGTAGCTTTTTAGTTACATTTTATAAGTGGCATTTAAATCTTTTCCCACTTTTTACACCCCTAAACTACATCGTTTAGCCAACCAAAGTTGATTATTAATATTAATATTACTTTTAGTCCCTGATTACTTAGAAAACAATCGACACTTAGAAAAAACAAAAGGAAAAGGTGATTTCCCTTCTTTAGGGAAAACTAGGGTTCATCTTTTTCAAGCTCCAAGCATAGAGATTTCCTTAGGTTTATTATCTCTAGGGATATGGGATTTCATCAATGGGATCCTTCCATGCATTTAGTCCAAAAAGTAACTCAACTCCTTTTTTTAATTCATTTTTCAAACTTAGTATTTTATTAAAAAGAGTTAATTCTAATATATTCCAGTCTCTTGCTATGAAGGAATAGTGAATATATGTTCTCCTACAAATTTTAGCATCTTTACATACTCATGACTGTGGACCTTATCATATTAATGTATTCTTAATTTTGAGCCCGAATTATGCAATTTCTTAATACGTTCAATTTATAGAATTGTCATTAGCAGTTGCATACTTCTAAGATGGTAGATTATGAACACTTGATTACCTCATATATTATGGATTTTAGCGGTGTACTCAGTAATTCAGCATTCATGATTTAAAAAGCTTTCAGCACTTATACTTTAGTTAAAAAATATCATTATTATTGAGAATTTCAGTATGTTAGTTTACTTTTATTAGTAGTAGAACATAGAACCAAGAGGACAATGGTTCAAATAACCCAAGAGCCAAATTACGCTCCTCCATAGGTAAAAGGGGCCCTTGCTAGTTGAGAAAGTCCCCTTTTTGCTTAATGAGCTCATACATGATGTCATGCTAATAATCATTCATACCCCAATCAAAGAGTACAACACCCTCCCAACATAGGTTACAACTTGGATTCATGTTGAATACTTTCAAATTTTAGTCTTAAGCCTTGCTTGACCTTGTATAGTGTTATATGTCTATTACTTTGTTATAACATCAATTCAAAAATATTTGTCCCATGTTTAGGCTATCGTGTCACTTTCTACATGTTCATCTTACATAGGGTGATGCATATCTCACATGCTTGGTATATTCAAAGTAGTAGACCACATGTTTTCTTTTATACTATATTGTCTTTTAATATAGGCATTATGTTCAACATATCTTTAGTAGCTAGCTTGATTTAATAGTCACTCTAGGAGTAGTCCTCATTATTCGAGGACCATTTATCAATATTTCCTTTAAGTTTTATTTTAGTTTTAGAAAACTTGAGTTAGCTAGCAGATTTTCCCAACAAGTCATCCTAGTAGAGGCTTTCAAACAATTAGTTAGACTTTCAACTGAATGGTTGTTATTATGGTTATATCTTTTTATCTAAGTTTTCACTCAGTATTTATCCTCTTAATTTATTATTCTTATTGTCATGCCAAGCCATAGGTTAGCTTCAGGTCACTACTGACTCTATGCACAATATTACAATTATGGGCTAATCTCAAGTTGTGGAAAACATTGCATTAGAACATTAGGCTTAAAGTGTCCTTGAGTGTATGAAAGCCACATTAAGTAGAGTCTTTTTTCATAGGTTTGAAGCAAGCCACACTTATGTGTCATAGTCTATGCAATGTTGTAGGAAAAGTTTCACTTCTTTCCTATTCATACCATATGATAAAGTGTAAGATCTATCAAAATCTTCTTCTAACTCGTGCTCTACATTTTTATCGAATATGCTTCCCAAGATAAATAATAGAAGGGAATGGAAATAAAAATGGAAATTAGCAGGCACCACCAGCTCTAATAGACCCTCTAAACAAACAAGTCTCACAAGCTAAATTTAAGCCTACTTTAACAGCCTTAGACCATTCCATGACCATACAGACTAACCAACGACCTATTGTACTTGCAAACCTAGTAGTGATAATGGCAAAAAATAGATTCTGAGACTTCAATCGAATGAATCCTCTAATATTCTTTGGGTCTAAGTTTGAAGAGTATCCATAAAAGTTTCTAGATAATATTTAAAAAGTTACTGAGTGGCCTAAACTTGGTACAAGCAATTGAAATATGATAGAGGTACAGATGTAGAAGTACTAAAGTGGGATGATTTTTTTGCTATATTTCTGGATAAGTTCTCCACACTTGAGCTAAGGGAGGATGAGATGTAGGAATTCATCAAACTGAATCAGGGTAACATGAGTTTTGAAAGAGTATTCTCTTCAGTTTACTCAGCTTTCAAAATATGCTTTGGCTATGGTTTATGATTTTAGGGCCTAAATGAGTAAGTTCATATCAGGTGTTTCTAAGAGTATGGTGAAAAAGTATAGGACTGCAATATTAGACAAGGAGGTGGATATCTCTAGGTTAATGGTTCATGCCTAACAGATTGAGAAGGACATGATTAAGGAAAATGAAAGATAAAATATGAATAAGAGAGCTTGAATAGGGAATTTTGATTATTCTTAGTAAAAGTTGGGTAGTTGTAATATCTCTTATTTTCAGAAAAGTTCTTCAACCCCAATATCATTATCTACCATTGTTTTGTCTCCTAGGCCCATGCAAGATAGAAAAGGTAAAGTGTCGAGCTCTAAGTCTTATTTTAGTTCTTGTAGTTGTCATACTTTCCAAACTTGTAAGAATCACGGGAAAAACAATCCCAGAGAGTACATTATTTGTAAACATGGTTGTTTTGGTTGTGGGAAACTAGGTCACAAGCTTTAAGATTCTCTAGCAACCAAGAGAAGTATAATAGTGGATGTACTCAGGCTACCTCCTCAGTAGCTCCAACAGGTCGCCCGACCCATTATGGTGTCTCATGTAATACAATTGGTACACAATGTCAGAACAAGTTCTATGCCTTTCAAACTTGATTGGATAGGGAGGTTTCACCTTTTATGGTCATTGTTAAGTTATAGGCCTTTCATATTCATGTTTATGCATTGTTAGATCCAATAAGCACACTTTTTTTCATGATTCCTTATATAAAAGTAGACTTCAGTGTCAGTCCCAAAATCCTTTCAAAACCCTTCTTAATATCTAGTCCAGTCAGTGATTAAGTCATAGCTCGATGAGTATACAAAAATTGCCTAGTCATAGAATCTCAAAAAGTCACCTTAGTAGATTTAGTAGAGTTAAGCATAATAGATTTTGATGCAATTCTTCGTATGGACTAGATCCAATATTGTTGCTCCTCAGTTGATTGTAGAAATAAAGTAGTCTAGTTTTAATTCACATATGATCCGGTCATAGAGTTAAAGCGTAGTACCTTGGCACCTATATGTTGGTTCATCTCTTATCTTAAGATAAGAAAAATAATTTCCAATGGGTGCATCTATCATCATTTTTGGGTTAAGGATTCAAAGTTTGAGGCCCCAACTTTTGAGTTAGTTCTTACGGTAAATAAATTTCCAAAATATTTCTCAAAGATCTGGCTGGATTTTCTCTCAAGAAAAAAATTGACATCAAAATTGATCTCCTTCTAAATACCTAATCTATTTCAATTTCACCCTAGGGGTTGAAGGAATAGTTAAAAAAAACACCTAGAAAAGGGTTTCATTAGGCACTCATTTTCTTTCTATAGAGTACTCTAATTCTTAAAATATGCAAGAAAGATGGTTTTCTCAAAATATGTATTGACTACCATTAGTTTAAAAAAGTAAAAATAAAAATAAGTATTATATTTGTAGGATTGATGACTTTTTCAACCAACTTGAGGGTGCCAAGTTTTCTCTAAGATAGACCTCAAATTCAGCTATCATTATTTTAGAGTCAGAGAATGTGCCATTTCAAAGACAACCTTCAAAACTTGGTATGACCACTATGAATTTATTGTTATGTCTGTTGGACTAACACATGCTTCTAAAACTCTTATAGACATGATGAACAGGGTGTTCATGTAGTACCTGGATATGTTCTTTATTTTCTCATAAATAATATCCACATTTATTCTTAGAGTGAGTATGAACATACATACCATATGAGGATTATCTTGCAGCTCTCAAAGATTGCCAGTTATTTGTTATATTCAGCTAGTGTGCATTTTTGTTGAAATTAGTAGCATTTCTTGGTTATATAATATATGGTGAACCTATTTAGGTTGATCTTTAAAAGACTGAAGCAATTAGGAATTGTCCTATACCTATATCTTCATCAGATATTAGAAGTTTCTTACATTTAGCTAGTTAATATAGGTTGTTTGTTGAGAGTTTTTCCTCTATTTCTTCCCCAATGTCTATATTGACTTAGGAAAAAGTGAAATTTTTGTGTTTTGATTCTTGTGAGAAGTTTTTAGGAGTTGAAGACTTGACTCACCTTCTTTCAAGTTTTGACTCCTCTAAAGTATCTAATGGGTTTGTTGTCTATTATGATGCTTTTATAGTTTATATGGGTTGTATTTATTATGATGCTTCTAGAGTTAGTATGTCTTGTATGTTGATTTAACATGACAAAATTAGAGCATATTCATATAATGAACTCAAGCCTTATGGGAAGAATTACTCTACTCATTATCTTGAGTTGGCAGCAGTGGTTTTTGTCTTAAAGATTTGGAGGAATTACCTTTATAAGGTTCATGCCTATTTTTCACAAATCACAAGATCCTTCAGTATGTGTTCAACTATAAGGATCTAAATCTTTATAAGAGCAGATGGCTAGAGTTATTGAAAAATTATGATATGAGTGTCTTGTACTATTCAAATAAAGCCAATGTTGTGGCTGACACTCTTAGTAGGTTTTCTCTAGGAAGTACTGATCAAATAGAACATGAGAAGAAAAAGAGAAATTTCTAGGATCACTAGCTTGATAAATTGGGTTTTTGGTTGGTTAATTCAGCCGAAGGTAGTATCTTGGTTCAAATGGTTTAGTATCATCGTTAATAGTTGAGGTGAAATAAAAGAAAGATATTGATCCTATTTTTATTAAGTAGAAGAAACTAGTGCACAGCCAAAAGTTAAGGTTTTCTTCCAAGAAAGATATGATGTTCTTTATTGTTAGAGAAGACTATGTGTTTTGTAAGTGGATGAGTTGAGACAATGGATGCTAGTAAGAACTTACAGTTCTCGATATTCCTTCACCCAGGAGACACTAAGATGTTTTCTGATATATGGAAAGTCTATTGGTGGAATGGGATGAAGAAAGATATTGCAAAATTTGTGGCTAAGTATCCAAATTGCTTGAAGGTTAAGGTTGGGAACCAAAGACCTGGTGGTATGCTTCAAGATATCAGTATTATTACTTGGAAGGGAGAAGTGGTTAACATGGACTTCATTATACCATTTCCTCATACTCTTTGGAAATAGGATTCAATGTGGGTTATTGGGGGCTGAATGATTAAGTCAGCCCATTTCCTTCCAATTAACACTTTATATTTAGTGAGGATTATTCTAGACTCTACCTTAGAGATTTGGTGAAATTGTATGGATTCTCTTTGTCTATAATTTCAGATAGGGATACTCAGTTTACCCATTTATTCTGGAAGACTTTTAGAAGGGTCTTGGTAGCCAAGTTCATCTTAGCATGAATTTTCATCTGCAGATGGATTGAAAGATAGAGTAGACTATTCAAACTTGAAAGCACATATTAAGAGTGTTTGGATTGATTTCAAGGGTAGTAGGGAGGATTATTTGCATTTTATTTAGTTTAGTTATAATAATAGCCATCACTTCAGAATTCACATCGACTCATTTGAGGCACTTTATGGTAGGAGATATAGATCTCCTATAGGTCATTTGAAGTTTGTGAAGATACCATGATAGGGACAGATCTAGTTCATGGGGCTATGGATAAATTTCACCTTATTCTATAAAGGTTAAAAACAACTTAGTATCAAAAGAAGTCCTATGCAGATGAGAGAAGAAGGGAGCTTGAGTTTGCCATTTGTGATTTATCAATTTAAGAGATTTACTTGTAAAAGGGGTGAATACATTTGATACGAAGGGAAATCTCACTCCCTGCTACATTAGTCCTTATAAGATTTTGGATTGTTTTGGTAACATAGCCTATGAGATAGATTTTCCTACAGACTGAGCATTAGTGCATGTCGTTTTTCATATGTCATTGTTAAAGAAATGCACTAGTGGTCTCGCATCAATTCTGCCCTTAGAGAGTATGGGTATGAAAGAAAGTCTTTCTCACTAGAAGGTTCTAGTTAAGGTCCTAGATCATTAGGTAAGTTAAGAAATAAGGAGGTCACTTTGGTAAGGATGCTCTGGTGGAATCAGTTAATTAAAGGAGCTACTTGGGAAGCAGGGGTGGATATGATGACCAAGTATCCACATATTTTTCCTTCGAGCTCAGTTCTAGTTTAGGGTAATAGTTTTCCCTTAATTAATTCTTTTGGCTCATGTCACCAGTTATTTTTATGTCATAGTATGCATTTATGAGTTTGTTTTAGTCCAGGATTTAGTTATACACTTAGTTATCATGTCAGTATTCTACTCCTAGAAATTTACTATTAGGATTTCAGCTCCTTCCATAACTTTTTAGCTTAGTTAGTTTTCATTCAGGGATGAACGACCCCAAGTGGGAGAAAAAATCCAAGCAAAGATCAAACCATTCTTTAAGTACATGTAAAATCAAACATTATGTTTTGGTGTTATGAGAAGAGATTTAGACATATATTAAGGCCATAATTAACTCCTAGCTCATAGCCAAGTTGAAACATTCCTTACCTATCAATTTCTTATGAAGAAGTATAGTCAATTTAAAACTAGAATAACACCTAGATTCTAGATTCTTTCTGAGCTCAAGACCTATAAAATGAAAGGCCTTTGCTTCTTCTTTCTAATACATTATATTTTTTGTTTATCCGATATCAATGTAAAAGATAATGTCCATTTTAGTGGAACACTGTTCCGCAATGAGAAACTACCAGTGTTCGTACGATCTTGGTGAGATTGTACAACCGTGAAATTCTCTCCACTAATCAAAACAGTCCCAAATATTGAATGTTGGCAAGTATACCTTCCAATGATGATAGGGAACCACGACTATTATTTGAAACCATGATCTTAGGTACGATCATGGTTCATAAAGCTTATTCAGCTTTGTCTTTCAACCAATGAACCAAGGCACAATTATAGGTGGGTCACATAACTTTACCATAGCAGTCTTATCAAGTATAAAGAAACTCAAATCAGCGACCCAGCCATGAGCACCACCCATGATCATAGGTGGGTCCCATAATTGTGTGATGGGTCGTACATCCCCTTGTAGCTTATTTAGTTTTTACACCCCTAAACTATGTCATTTAAACCACAAAAATCTAATTATTAAGGTTAATATTACCCTAAGTCCCTCATTACTTAGAAAGAAATCAAAATTTATAAAAAAAAAAAAAAAACAAGAGAACAGAGGCGATTTCTCTTCTTTAGGATAAAATGGGGTTCATTTTCTTCAAGCTCCAAGCTTAGAGATTTCTTTAGGGTCCTTATCTCTAGATATGTAGAATTTCATCAATGGGTTCCTTCCACCAATTAAGTCCCAAAGGTAAATTGACTCCTTAAGTTAATTCTTTTTTATGGTTTAGAGTTTCCATGAAAAAAGTGAATTCTAATATCTTTTAGTTGATATTGATGAACCATGAATACATGTTTCCCATAATTGGGCATCTTCCCATCCTTATGACTACGGACCCTCATCATATTGATAAATTCTTGATTTTAAGCTTGTGTTATTCAATTTCTTCTTACGTACACTTATAGAACTGTCATTAGTAGTTGCATTCTTCTGAGATAGCAGGTTATGAGTACATGATGACCTAGAATTTCATGTCTTTTAGTTGTATACTAAACCATTTAGTTTTCATGATTTAAAATGCTTCAGATAATGCACTATCTTTCAATTTCAGATCATTATTATTTTTTAGCATTTCAACATATCAGTTTTCTTTCAGTTAGTAGTAGTATTTAGCACCAAGAGGATAAGGGTTCAGATAACCCAGGTCTCAGAATACGTGCCTTCGTGGGTAAAAGGTGTCCTTACTAGTTGAGAGTTTCTTCCTTTCCCTTAATTGGCATAGGAGTTAATTATTTCCAATCATAGTTCATACACTTAGAAAGGTGTAGACCACCCTCCCAACTTGGGTTATAGGTTGGATTCCATGTTTCTCATGTGGTATATGTCGGTGACAATAACCTCCCACAGTTTAGTCTCAAACTTAGCTTGACCTTGTATCCTTTATTCAACGTTTTATAGTGTTATATTTCTATTACTTGGTTATTGTCAAAACCTAATTTCTCAGGTCATGACGGCACCTACCATAACCTACAGGTAGATGACCCAGCCCATATTTCAAAATAACTTGTAATGGACTATCCAAAGTAATGAAAGAAAACAACAAAATAAAAATAATAAAATGGCTAATATACATAAAGAAATGCTAAGATCTGGTGAAGTTTGTACAAGGTATTCTACTATAATAAGTGTATAAAGTAAAATACTAAATAACTACACATGTACAACCCATCTCTAAATACAACATAGTGATCAGTCGAATCCATCAGAGGGAGGGTAGTAATGCTCCAATCATTAGGATCTCACCCCAAATCTCTGATCCATAGCTGCTCCACATGATTCACACACCAATGGCTAGAACTCATACTACGATTTGCAGGCTGTAAAGTGTAGTAGGAGTAAAAAAACATGTGGTACTCCATAGGCAACTACCTACTGAGCTCCAAAGATAATGCAAATATAACATACAAGCAAGAATATAAGCTACAGGTGACTATCCAGAAAGCTAACATAATAAAGCTAGAGAGACAATAAGGATAAACTATCCTATTCTAACAGTATTCAAGAACAAAAGTACTATACCATATATCACAAGCCCATATAAATTTAAAAGTAGAAGAAGGATATATAGTAGTATAAAAGGTCGAAGAATCCATATACAAAATAAATAAATGGGGAAGAAAGGGATATGAGATGATACCATAACTAGATATATGTATATACATATAGGTATATAAGACTAACTCAAAGTTAACAACCTATGATAGCCAACCTAACCTCTTTAGGGAATCCTAACCAAGTGGGAAAACTAATATTAGAATGATATAGTCCTATAGTAAAAGTGTGTAACCGTGAATACACTATCCATTATATAATTACCATAAAAAATAAAGGGATTGGAATTATACCTCCAACCTTAATATCTGTCTATAATTAGCCTGCCATGAACTAACTACAATAAAAACAATAAAGTAACACACTACTTCAGACAAATAATACCAAACCGGAGCTTCATAAACCTAAAATATTCAATCAACACTCAACAAACAACAATCAAGCCTATACCTATACAACCCCTATAAGGCTGATAGATATAAGCACCAAACAACATACTAGTGATAGGTAATGCATACGATTGAATGAATACAAAGTAGATCCATAGTATCATGACTAATCCAAGTGCCATAACATGAAAAGTGTGTACACCTCCTCTAGCTTAACAACTCACAAATTAAGGACCTACAAAAACCTTTCTTCTCTAGCACGATGACTCACAGATAAAGAGTCTCCTAGGGGATTTACGAATATCTGTATACACTTAACTGGTCCCGATCCAGGATTTCCAATCATTATCATCTATCTACACTGTCCAGTACTGGAGAGATGTATATATAATAAATGCACAGACTCAAACCATGACTAAAAAAGTGTAACGTTAATCAATTTCCTGAGTTCAACTGAGGACTAAATTAGTATAATAGTGTAGAAAAATCATGGACCAAAATCAATCATGGTTTAGTTTTCAAAGTATTATATTTAATTCTGAAAGCTCATAAACTATTAAATATGGTGATACAATTCTCGTTATAAAAAAACCACTTTAAAATTTAAAAGTTAGACTAAAAAAATAGTGATATCATGGGTTTGGTTGGAATCATACCAATAAGTGTGCATGAATGCGGGTAAAAGTATGCATGACATCACAAGTATCCAAACAATACAATGAAAATTTTCTAGGCATCTTTAGACTAAAGACATATCCTGTAAAATATTAGATTACTCACCTGGAGTCCAACTATTATCGTAAATATGACCTCGGACCCAACAGTATATAGCTAGCATAATGATAGTACTATAATTCATGGAAAAAATAATCTAATCCACCAAGTCAAATAGTAATTCTTATACTAAAGGATACATAGCATCAATTACGGTCAACATACTTATATTCTACGATGATAGAATCCTATAGCCACAACAAATATTTTATCTTAAGGGTCGATTTACCGTTCTATACCCAAAATCCTAAATTAGGATAATTCATTATATATTATAATCACAAATATGTCCTATAATACCCACCTAGCATGCAATATATACTACACATTATCTCATGAAGAACAGTAGATCGAGACCTACTTTGACGTCAAATTGCAATCCTTGAATCACCCCCAAATTGCTCGTGTTTGATATATTATTCCAAAACACCATCACACTATCAAACTAATAATCTACATTTCATTAGGATTAAAACAATAAGAATATTTCTTTTAAATAGTTCAGGAAAAACTTTGGGCGAATAATAGGCTTACGAGGCCCGCTAACAGAATCCAAAATTGAATATGTCATAAGGTCCCTCGAAGGAAAAGGAATAGCGATCAAGAGTTGAGCACAAATGGTGCATAAATCAATGCACAAATCATCCCCTAAGGTATATGTATTTAAGGACCTAAATTATATGAATTTACAATGGAATGAGATGGAATTTAATAGGGAAAATGATGGGAAATGACCAAGGAGTGTTAGGCTAGCTTACCTAAGCTTTAATGGATGATTCTCCATACTTTTTCTCTCTTAAATCTCTTATAATGGTGGAAGTGATGGAGAAAATAAGGGAAAATTAGATGAAGATAGGGGAAGTAACAATCCCTAGGTGCTTCTAAAGCAGTCACTTGTCCACTTAAGAGGCTACCGCACAAGCGGCACATGTCTGCTACAGTGGTCAAGGAATGGAATCTGGGCGCCACAAAAGTAGTCTTTTGGACACTAAAGTGATTTTTGCTAAAGAAAACCTCAAACCAATGGACAAGGAAACTAAAGTAGATCAGGGTTGCTAAAGCAACTACCGCTAAAGATACTGTTTGACCACTAAAGCAGCCAAACCATATATCTAGCATGCAATAGACTCTCATTGAGAATGGCCAAACCTAATCACTATACATCAAAAACCTCAATATTTGGTTTCAAAACCAAAATTTACAAATCATAATCAATGTTAAAAACATATGATATTTGAGAAATAATAATAAGGGAAGAGTCACATGCCTTATACAAGATAATTCACCGAAAGAACTTGACCTATTTAGCCCCTAGAAGAGCACCTCTTGAAACCCTAGCCTCCAATCTTGTTGAAGAAGTTTAGAGAGTGTTTTGGAATGTTTTGATCTTGTCCAAGTGAAGAATAAAGGGCAAAACAAATTTATAAGTCAAGGGTCATAAGGGTTTAGGGGTAGGAAAAGTCAAAAATGTCCTCAACTTAAAGGCTTAAAATTGAACCAAGAAGGGTATGGCTCACCCTCTTGACCCATACCCTAAGGTATGAGTGGTACCCTAACATGCACCCTGGACCTCATGTAGGATTCCCATACTTAGCAATATATGACTTCCACAAGGTTCAGTCATATCATAAGGTACGAAAAGTACCTTACAACTCATACCCTAGGCAGAATGCACTAGTTTGTCCTCTAAAAATCATATGACCTTGCATAGGATTTGGGAGAAGAAAAACCATATCTGGGAAAGAATGTTATCAACCTAAAATAATCAATATATGAGAGGGTGTGTACTAGTTTTACACTAGAATATGAGTGGTATGCTGAAACTGTACCTTTTCCAGAAACTCAACTTAGGGAATTTTTCTAAGGTTTAAAACCAAGGTATTTCAATTCTCCCCTACTTGAATCATTCATCCTCGAATAACGGGTTGGGTAAGCACAATTATGAGTTAACATATCAATACACATCAAACATACCTTTTAACTAAGTTAGAAAAAAAGACATACAACAAGCATAAGACACATGTCACGATCGCTACCAATCAACCATCCATTCAATTGACTTTGGGACTAGAACCCATTGTCTATCAACTATATCAATTCAAAGTTTAGGGAGCTGAACCCATTACCTATCAAAAAAATAAATAATGTTAAGAAGATCAACACATACCTCAAGCACGAGTTTCTGAAAAGGAAAGCAAATGTGGGTCCTTGGACTTTATGTCCTCTTCCACCTCCCCAGTGGCTTCCTTAGACTTTTGGTTCCTCCATAGAAGCTTTACCAAAGCCACCTTTTTCATTCACAATCGATAAACTTGCCGATCTAAGATCCTCACTAGAACCTCCTCATAGAATAGAGAGTCTAAAATACCAACATCCTCTAAAGGAAATAACAATGAGGGATCGCCCATACATTTCCTCACATGGACACAAGAAATATCGGATGGATGGAGCTCAAATTAGAGGGCAACTCCAACTCATAGGCAACATTAACAAACCTCTTTAAAATTAAATATGAACCAACATATCGGGGACTAATTTTCCCGTTCTTACCAAAGCACATCATTCTATTCTTGGGAGATACCTTAAAGAATACCCAATCACCAACATTAACCTCAAAGTCCTACGCCTCATATCCGCATAGGACTTTTGGTGACTTTAAGCGGCTTTTAACCTATATCGAATCACCTTTACCTTCTCCAAGGCTTGGTGAACCAAATTAGGGCTAATAAACACCCTCACCAACCTCATACCACCCTGTAGGAGAACGATACCTCATATCATACAATGCCTCAAAAGAAACTATTCTAATGCTAGAGTGGTAGCTATTGCTACAGGCAAATTCAATCAAAGGCATATGGTCATACCAACTAGCATCATAATTGATTACACAAGATGAAGCATATGTTCCAATTTTTGGATAGTCCTTTCCACTTGTCCATCTATTTGTGGGTGGAAAGAATTACTAAGGCATACCTTAGTTCCCAAACAACATCGAAAAACCCAAGGAGACATACTAGGATGGATAAAACCTTTATATAAGAGATCCTAAATTTTTCCTTAAGATCCTTCAACTAAGCCAGAGCCATTCTAAACGGAGGGGTGGAAATAGGACGAGTTTCCAGAACAAGATCAATCCTAAAATCAATTTCCCTATTGGGAGGAATACTAGGAAGGTGATTGAGAAAGACATCAAGAACTTATTAACCATGAGAACGGATTCTAAAAAAGGATCTTCCAAGTTAGAATTCTTAACTCAGACCAAATGATACAAACACCCTTTAGAAATCAACTTTTGATCTCTAAAATATAAGATAAACCTTCCTCTAGGCACTAAATAATACCTTCCCATGCAATAATCCACTAATTAGGGAATTTAAACATGACCTTATGGGTTTGATAATCTATGGAAGATATCTCTGCCTGAATTGTTATCAGACTAATAACACTATATTTTCTTGTCACTATGTGGAAAATAAAGTTTTCTGCAATGGAAAAGACATAAAAATCTTTTTGGTTGTTGAATAAGACCACTCTTTTGTTTACTAATAATTTTTCAAAATGGGGTAGCCATCTCATAGACCGATAAGTTTTTAAGTAGAATGATCCCTTCAATAATGTGATCTTTTTTGCGATATGGTAACCCTCTTAGTTACCCATAATACATTTTCAGATTGATGCAATATCTACCATGGCTATTAGTATTGATCTTTTGCATATGACCTCGAGTAAGTCTTGTTCATTTTTTATACTGATAAAACTTACAGACATCTCTTGAGTTTTAAATATCTAAGTTATCTTAAATATTATCTTATTGTTGGATATGAGATGTAATAAAAGTCCTTTGGGTCACCAGCTTTTGTATTATCTTGTATTTTATCAAACCTTGGATAAGATATAACTTGCAGATATCCTAAATTTTAGTTTTTGAGTAATCTTATATATTATCAACCTCATATTTGATGTTTCTTATAGATATCCCTTAAATTATAAGTTTTTAGGTAATTTTATGCATAAGCAATCTTTGATATGTTGCACCTAATAGAGAACCATTGGAATGCCAATTTTTTAAATCTTACACATCATCTGGTAAGAATTTAGTTATGGCTTATGGATAACCTTTGAACTATTAAGTTTGGGGTAATCTTGCATACTATCTGGTTACAATTTTGGTTGTAGCTTAAAATAATCCAATTAACTATTAACTTTGAGGTAATATTTCACACTATCTTGTTTTAAATGTTGCTTCTTAAAGATAACCTAATGATTGTCAACTTTTTGGGATGTGTGATTTTGTCATATATCTTTAAATAGTAACTTGAGATGCCATTTAGACCATGTGCTTCTTTGGATCAGGTATGTTGGTGTATTTGATAATGATACTTTTTCTTTAAAGTTAGATAGAAATTTCTGTGCAAGACTAACAAATTTGTGTTCTCTAAAGAAAACTGCAAAGATTTCTATGGGTAGCATAATGTCCCTCTCGATATAGCCCTCTTGGCCATGAAATGAATTGACCCTATCTGCATAGTGCCTAATTGCATGAAATATCTCTCTTCTAGAATGATATATAATGGTCCTCTAGACAGTTTTAAGAGAAACTTCACCTGGATCTATTTATCAGTGTGTTGGATATTGCTATGTACTTTCACTAATGGTAACTGGTTAGTTTCCAAAATATCACTTTTGCTAGAGAATATAATCAATCTGTAAGATAATATGGGGAACATAATTTGGATGTCTTGTTTTTCAATCAACCTCCTCACTTCAAGGGGGATATTAAAATAGAAAGTCCTTTGAATGTAATAAGAAACTGAAGCCCCATTCTGAGGAAAACCATATTGAGTGTTCTTTGAGTATCGTATTCTTTAATGTGATCGCATATTTTCTAGGGGGATTTTTTGAGAAAGAAACCATTATTTTGTCAGGTAGACCCTGCAACCAGAGAAAAATTATTAGTTTTGGCAAATTGATCTATGTTGACCTTCTTTGGTATTCTATCTTTTTCATGCATCTCTAGTGCTTTTCCATATTTGGAACCTACCCTGACTAACCTCAATTCAAGATATATAAGGAAAAAATTTTCAAGAAAACAAAATATGGGAATATTTGTAAACAAAGTTTGGTAATTATTAAAGAGCTTATGCAAAAGATGTTGAAAAAGGTCTCTACCCATGTTATGCCCTAGCTCAATGAATATTTTCTTCTGTGGGCCTTACTATGTATGGTATCTAACTGAGAATCTCAGGAGACTCTTTTTCACTACTAGAGAATTTAGATGAATATTTGAAGAAAACCTGTCAAATCTATTGATTATTCTGCCTAAACTTTGTCGGAGCTGGTAATTTTGGAAGTTGACTCTGACCACTTACTATTGAGGAACTTTTAAAGTTCATTCAAAACTTTTGTGGAAATTGAGGTCCCCTAAAAATTTCTACTCGAGTTGAATAATTTATAGGATAAATCATTACTTATATCTTAGGACTTTATCCCCAAAGTTCCCACTAGTCCTCATTCTCTCTATTGCAGGATAATCCTTTTCTTATTAATTTTTTAGATTTTTTCTCAAAATTCTACACTGGTTTCTATTTCTTGAGGTGATGTAACCCAGTCATTGGGAGCATATGTATCCTGTTTAGGCCAGAATTAGGTCATCACATAGTTAAGCATAACAAAAAGGAGATAAAAACTCTAAGGGTTGACCAAAACTGAGGTAGGCTGCCTATGTATCTTATTCTTAGGAATTTAGGTCAAATGTATTTCATATAGAAAAAGGGAAAGGAACTTTTAATCTATTACAAATTATTACATTCAAAAAAGTACAATTACAAGGAAAGAATCATGTTAAACAAACAATCTTCAGACATAATATCGTATTATTGCATTTGAGTTAATTGGTTAGGGCCACTCTTGATCGCCCATCTCGAACAATATCAAAGATCCTTTGGATAATAATTTATGGACCACATACGATCCTTGCAAATTCAAAGTGAACTTTTCTTTATTTTATTTTAGGTGAGTAAAGATCTAGTTGAGGACCACCTACCTAATTTTGAATATGCAAGCTCTTACTCTTTTGTTGAAAGATCATATCATTCTTTACTAGAATAATTGTATGACAATCATATTCTTTTCATTGATTAGTATGAATTTTTCTTATCAAGCATAAACTCATTCTTCATTGCTTATCTAGCTTCGTGCATGATTCTCTAAGAAGTTATCTCAACCTTAACCGGTATCATAGCTTTACTTTCATAAACCAATAGATAGGGAGACGCCCTACTGTTGAGGTTCTAACTGTTGTATTATATCATAAGAAAGCACAAGGCAACATCTCCTATCAGGATCTATTACTATCGACTATTTCCCTTAAATCTTCTTGATATTCTTGTTGGTGGTTTCTATAGCTCCATTCCTTTATGGGTGATATATGGTTTAGTTTCAATGAGTAATCTTTCACTGTTGACAAATATTATTCAACAAGAGACTATTCAAGTTGGCCTTATTTTTTGGAAATGATTGACTTCAATATCCCAAACTAGAAAATCAAGTTGTTATTGAAAAAATTTGTGACTACTTTCTTGGTCACAACATTGTACGAGGCATCTTCCACCTACTTGGTGAAATAATCTATGGTAACAAAAATAAAACTATGTCCATTTGATGCTGGTGGATTTATCAGAATGATAATATCCATACCCTAAGATACGAAAGACTATGGTGATACCATTGTATAAACTCATATGGAGGAACTTAAATCAAATCTCTATGTACCTAGCATATGGAAGACTTCTGCAAATACTTGCTACAGTCGCTCTCCATAATTATCCAAAAGTAATTCGCTCTCAGAATCATCCTAGAGAGAGTGAACCTATTTATATGTACCCATAAATTAATTTATGCACTTCTTCCAATAGTTTTATGGCTTTTATGGTGTTTATGCATCTCAAAAATCCAAAATCTTGGGTCCCTCTATAAAGGATTTCCCTGTTTTGGAAGTAATAGTTTGCCAAATGTCAGATTGTCTTTGTCTACTTACTGCAAGAATCTTCAGTATATACAATGATATCTAAATATCTTTTGATATCAAAATACCATTGCATCCCATAAATTTCTGCTTTAATAATTTCACAATGTGCAAGTTGCTATTTCAAGCTTATTTCTAATAGTTGATGTAACTTTGATATGGGTGTTGAATATAGAGAATATTGTGGCCAATGCATCAGCAAACTTATTTTGTATAATTTCTTTGAGATATGCCTGAAATCAATTTCTTTGAACTCTTTATAAAAATTCTATGCTAATTTTATGTGAGGAGTGATTTTGGAGTTCTTCATAGCCCATTATCCAAGAACTTGGCGAATTAGTAGATTAAAGTCTTTAGCAACCAATAGTTCTCAAACATTTATGTCGAGCACTAGTATGAGGCCGAAAATGCAAGCTTCATATTGACTATTTTATTGGTACATGGGAGTGTAGTTTGATTATTGCTGAATAATGTTGGTATGTCTTTGACACTAGAATAACTCCAACTCCCGAAATGTTTAAATTGTCTTCCATATCAATGCATAAGATCCAACTTGGGTATGCTTCATCTATATATTCACCTATATTAAAACCTTTTTATCTAAGAAGTATGTCTAAAGTGGCTTATACTCATTGTTCATTGGATTTTTTGCAAAATAATATTCCAAGGCCTACCCATTGATTGCTTTTTGGGTAACGTATCCAATGTCAAACTCAGTCGGTAATATTTTCCATTTTAGGTACCTTTCCCGTAGGTGTGATTTCCTGGAAGATATACTATAGGTGATTCATCTTGAAAAAATGATATGTTTTATACGAAGATAGGTAGAGCCTTAGGTTCTGGGCAACCCAAGTCAAGGCACAACATATCATTTGTACTAAAGTGTTGTGTGCCTCGTACGAAATGATCTTCTTTCTCAAGTAATAGATCACTCTTTCTTTTTTGTTGATTTTATTATTTTGTCCTAAGACACTTCCAAAAACATTTTTTGATACTGATAGATAGAGCAACAATAGACTTCCTTCCCTTTAAGGATCCAAATAGACAGAGTGGATAGAGTTCTTTTGATTCAATCAAAGTCCTTCTGGCATTTTTAATTCCATTCATTGAACTGCATGAGGATTGTCTCGCATGTATCTATCGACTAGGCGATGAACCTACTAATATAATTCAAGAGCCCTAGGAACTCAGGACTTTCTTTATATCTTTTGTAGGGATGGCTTCTGAAATACTATGACTTTGGAAGTATAGAGTTCGATGCCCCTTCTGCTTTCTATGAACCTTAATAAATTTTTAACCGACACTCTAAAGTAATCCTTAGTAGGATTCAACGTTAAGTTTTACTTCCTCAATTAGTGAAAGAACTTCTTTATATGTTTCACATGATCCAAACTCCAGTGGTTTTTTATAATTACATCATCCACGTATACCTCGATTTCCTTGTGGATCATACTATAAGAGATTGTTGTCATAGCCCTCAAATGTGTTGCACCAGCATTCATAAAGTCAATAGAACTCCATGCAGTAATAAACAACTAGGGTGTGATGAAATCTATTTTTATGCATCTTCTTTGTCCATCGTCGTCTAGTGAACCCATGAAACAATCCACGAATAACTATATTTCATGCTTCGTGTAGTTATCAATGAGAATGTGGATATTGGGTAATGAGAAATTGTCTTAAGGGTTGGCCTTGCCCAACTCTATCACGACACAATTTATGTGTCTTGATGGCACCTACTTTATCCAACTAGTAGGTAAGCCAAACCGTAACCCTAAGCTAAAAGCAATGGGGTAATTGGTGGGAAAATGGCCTAAATGTCAGAAATATGTAAGTAAAGGCTTTCAAATAATAAATCATAGAATAAAATAAGGCAAATGATAAATACGAGAAATAATAACATCCCACAACCTAGTAGTGTTGGTACAATAGCCACTAAACTAAAAGAATAAGAGCACTATAATGGTCAAATATATATTTGTAACTCCCTGAGACACCCCCTAGACATTACATGGTGGTTAGAATCCCAAGTGATCCTAACCTAACCCATGATATTGTCATAACTCATGAGCAACTGAATAAAATACATAAAACTGGGAGTAATAAGCAGAAGAGATGCCATTAGTTGAACAGGTTCAATACAATACTATTTTAAAACATTTACAACACTAACTATGCAAAAGAAAACTGAAATTGAATACATCAACTCTGACTGACTGTCTATGACTAATACATACTATAGGTAGTAGGTACATGACCCCCCAGCTATCCCTAATTAATACAACTAAATAAATATGTAATCTTGGAACTATAGTTGACTTGAGTCCTCAAATCAAAAGAACTCATCACCTGCTAGTTGGAAGCTGTGAACTACCTGATTATGATGTGCTGGTTACAAATGGTACCTATATTATCAAATAATGTAGCCACACAGACATATGTGTGGTCAGTACTTCTGGGATATACTAAGTATGTAGGGGTGAATGCAATAAGTAAAACTGAAAAATGCATAATCTTAAAATATGGTGAATGCAATAAATAAAACTGAATAAATGCATAATCTTAAAATATGCATGCTAAGTTCATGTAAATTCATCGAAAGACTGAAATAAACTAAAAGTTGAAATATCATAAAGAATGAGTAACAAACATAATTTGATAAGCTAGGTGAGTTACTACACTTAGTTTTGGAAACTATTTTTTCTATGGGTTAAGTAAAACTGAAGTTGAATATACTTTCAAATCATGCAGGCTAAGAGTAAAAAGACTCCCCTTAATCATACGTAAACTGAAAGATGAAATCTCATGGATAATAACACATTGAACAATATCTGAATAAAATTGTAAATCCTTACACTTAGTTTCTAAAATACTATTTTCTATGGGAGAATCTCATAACCGATATAAACCATGTGAGCTATCATGGAGTCCAATGTCTGACCCATGTTGAGAAAGGTTGTTCTACCCTTGCCATTGTAATAGAACCTGAATTGAACTAGTTTAATCACTAAATTGAGACCATGTTGGACAATAGGGAAACTCTATGGCGAGGCCCCTAAATGTATGGTGGCACGTAGTTTCTTAGAAATATGATACGTTGAACCCACATTCCCCTCTCGGTGCTAAATACTACTCCCAATATATATATATATATGTATATATATATATATTGTACGTTCATACTGATGAAACTCACCTTAAAATAAGGATATGGGTTTATAAATATGTAAACCAATCATACTTCTGTTAATAAATCATACTCATGAATAACTATGTTAATTTGATATCATATCTGAGATCATAAGATCAAAGCTGAAATCTGATTAATACTGTAGTAATCTAAAATAGTAAATTTAAACTTCTTGCAAACTGAGAGAATCATGATAAATTCATATGTTCCTATTAGTAAACTGATCGAATCATGCTAAAAATCATATTTATTCACCATCTTAGGGAATTTCATGTCAAAATACTGAAATTCATCTCATAATAACAATCATATAAGTGAAAACTTTAGTAAAGGTGAATTCTTCTGCAAACTAAACTTTAAATTCACATGATAATGTCATAATTTCAAAAACATGGAAATTGGGTATGAACCCCAATTGAAATCACATAAATTCAATCAAAAACCAAAGATTTTGCGCCCTAAATTTCTTGACTACTTGAAGCTTTCGAAGGTGAATTCTTAAGAGAGCCCTATTTCCTTATATCTTGGGAGTGTAGAGGAGAATACGTTTCTTAACTGACAAGGGAAGGGAAACTAAATTCCTATTTGATGATTTTAATCATTTTTGAGACCCTATACATGTCCATAAAGGGTTTGGGAATAATTTAGGGATGTGAAAAGACACCCATGCCCTTAAAATTTATTAACAATTGAGCAATTTGATGAATGTTGAGGGATTTCAGGGTGCGACTCCCATTGTAGACCAAAAGTTTCATGGCATGACCCTTGGGGCGATGTTTGAGGTCTGCTGTTCAGAACAAAAATAGTAGCCCATCGCGGGCATATTTGTGGTGTGGGGTTGTTGCAAAGTGCCTATTTCACAATGTAAAGCCCTTTTTACTTCTAAAAAATCCCCAACACAACCAAACCAAATCTTAGGTGGTTTATCTTCAATACTGGGGTCCTAAGGACTCTTTCTAAGCACTATTTAAGCGTCAAAAAGGTCGGGGTGTCGTAGTTAATGCCCATGACACTTATTTATTATTTGACATAAACGCTTTGGGGCCGTTAAACATATGAAGGATAGTTGGAAACTTATCTAGAAAATTTTGTGGTATTACAATATCTCCCCCTTAGGATCATTCGTCCTCAAATAAAGACTGGTATTTGCACGAAAAGAATGTAGTTACTATCATGAAACTGAATTTCTAAAATTTATCAAGTGTCATAACTGAAATCACCTCTTGACAGGGTACTGACTCAGCTAATATATATGTAACATGAACACATACCTAGGAATCATATGGAATAATGTAGGCATGACATGTCTGCTAATAAATGATATAGCTAAGCTGAAATAATAAAATTTCAATGAAGAAACTAATTCCTAAGCTAACTTGCTTTGCTATATGGGTCTTATTCTAGCTTAGAGTTTAGAACTCAATTGAAACATTCATGACTCGACCATCAAATAGAACTGTGAAGTGATAGTTGATGCGATAAAATCCCCAAGAGTTACTAAGAATGGAATATGAGTTTCCTCAAACGCTTGCTATCATAACTTCTAATAACAATCGACGGAAAGAATTTTGGGCATGATCTAAGCATGGAAATTGAGTAAGGAATCTCTAAAAGGCTACAACTCAATAACATAGTATATAGGCATATAGAACAGAAGCTAGAATAGGATTACTATGTCTTAAGAAATGCAACTGTTAACTTTCAATATAAACAACACTTCTCAAAAACTTTTCTCAACTATACTTTTCCTCTTAAATGCTACACTTCATTTTATGCAACTACAAACCTTACCATGTTATTGATTACTTCTCCTACCAAATCCGGAGTTGAGCTACATACTCTCACCATGTTCAATACTAACTCGATGTCATAAGATACTACACATAAAACCATAATACTAGTCTAAACCATGGGATTCAATATCCTATGTCTTTTCAGATTTCTCATCTCAATAATAACACTCCTTACCACTTCAATAACTAACTTCAACCTCTTACTAGGAATTCACTAGCGCATAATGAATTCATCAACTTATATACCAATATGATATCCAAGACTACTGCTATAACCACATATGAACTTCTAGGAAACCAACCCACCTCAGAATATTTTCCATACTCTCTAATACCTTCATTAGTAACAACTTTCATGAACTATCCCCAAAAGACACACTGACATCACCGACACTAGAGCCTTATCGAAATAGGCATCATAAGGCCAACCAGGATTGGGGACCACCCCTTATACCCAACCCAACCGCCAAATGCATATCCTGAGTCGAATAAATTTTGAATATATAACAAGATAGCGTTATATACAGTTCCATTCAAGGGATAGATCCATAATCATGAACAACCCAAACAGGTCCAACCATCCAATACCTAACCAATAACCATACAAAAACCAAAATAATAAGCAAGTACGAGTCCATTATATAATAGAATGGAACAATCATAAATACAATCATCTGATATCAGCCATAATACAAAAACAAATACCAATGCCAAGGCTGACACCATTACCGAAACCACCCATCCAACCCATAGTAGTCCCATAAAGCCTCTAACCAAAAGTAAAATAATATCGAGTTCGGAAATACCCCCAACCATAGCCAAAATCAATGTCTATGAAATAACCAAAGTATGCAAAAACATCCATGACATGAAAATGGGGAATTCGAGAATATGAAAGCTCACTACTTTAATCCAATCGAGTTGATCCCAAATTCAATTACTAAGCAAGAGGAGTAAAATGGCTAGTTCTTGCATCATGTGGGGATACAGCCAGGCTAATATAGGTTAGCGGATGAACACTAGCATGCACTCAGGATAAGGATAAAATAATGCCAACTTTTTCAACAAAATAAACCAACCATTTGCATTCACAACCATACATACATATATATAACCATGTTGGGAAAGGGAACTAGGTTTAGCATGCCTTTAAAACCATTAACCTGGGTATGTGTAGCTTAACCATCCTAGAACCACCCACGAGCTATATGGCCCTATGTAACCCCCTGAACGGGACCCAATATATGTTGCCACAAGAACTGAAGATACCATAGGAGTAGGGGATTTTGGAGTACCCTTTGCTCTCTATGATAAATATGTACAAGTGTACTTAGGGGATTCCCATATACCCTAGAAGTATCATCTCCATGACCAATTCTCATATCGTCAAACATGAGTTTCCAGTATCTGTCCATTGGACTCTCACCTTCACAGTTATCTATCACATCCTACCATTATTACTCAATTAAACCCATTACCACACAACCAAACCACCATTCCATTTATTATTAACCAAGGCTATAAGTAGTGGTATCATCATAATGACTATAACTTGCATGAAATGTCCATAGCCATCCTTTTTAAGAAGAAGGGATTCCCATGTACCTATAGATTACATTATTAAGTTAACTTGGGGGAATCCCATGTACCCCACAAGATGTTTGTTATTAAATTTTCTTGGGGGATTTCCTTGTACCCTACAAGGCTTTTAACTAGACCAACCATAACATCCAAGACCTTACTATTTAACCTTTGCAAACCATTTATACCATTTAGGGTTCTATTACCATGTTATACCATGCATAGTTCAGTAAAAGTCAATAATTTAACCCAAAACATTCTCATAAGCACTTTATCAAACAAATTAGGGGCATAGTGTTTCCAAAGCTAAAACCAAGTACCAAATAACCATTCTTGTGCAATCAATGTCCAAACCACCATAATAATATGAAAACCATAAGTAAAGGACATGGGAAAACCATAACCAAATAGTAACCAAAGCCCCCAACATATATTTGAAAACCTAAAACCATACAACATTTATGCCATGAAAACAATTAATAAAACATGTATTTAGTTGGAACTAACAATGACGGAGGAGTAACATTCCTTAAATCAAGAAAACAACGGAGATAAATCACCCTTGTAAGTCCCAAATTGACCACCTCGAAAGAAACCCTAGCCTTTCTTAACCCAACAGGCTTGAGAGAATTTGAGAGTGTTTAAGAGAGTTAGAGTGATTGGAAATTAGTTAATGAAGCCCTAAAAAGGTGCTTTATGTCCTGGTGTCATAATAGGTTAAGAGGGGAAATGTCCAGATTACCCCCAACTTAAACTGCTTAAAATTCCCATAGAATTGTACGACCACCCCTTCCCTACCGTACCTAGGGTACAAGTGGTACCCTTATCTCATACCCTAAGCCTCCTTTTAGAACCCAACACTGTCTAACATAGAACCACCCAAGCCAAACCATACCCAACCATATGATTAGTACTATGAAATCATACCCTAGGTAGAATAGAATCACCTAAACTAAACCTAGGGCAACATACGATTGACACCTTACCATTCGTACCCTAACATATGACTTGTATGTTCTAACTATACCTTGGACATAAACCATCCAACTCACACTAGTCACCATACGACCAAGAGCAACCAAACCATACCATATCATATGAGAAGCACCCTAACTTGTATAAACTTAAGAAGACAAAAATCGAGTAATTTTCTAAGGGTCAAAACCCATATTATTTTAGTCTCCCCCACTAGGATCATTTGTTCCCAAATTGACAAGGCAGTACAAGCACAAATTACACCCCAACATAACCATTCCAACCTTAAAATATGTTAGAAAACAAAGATGCAAGGAAATAAACCTTCCTTTAACCAAGATAGAAAATAAAGATATGATCTAGAACACATACCTTCCACATAAATATCCAGAGTAGAAAATAAATGCGAATACTTGGACTCAATGTCCTCTTCCACTTACTAAGTAACTTCTTCCACCTTGTGGTTCACCATAAAACCTTAATCAAAACTATATTCTTTATCTGCAATTGTGAAACCTCCTGATCCAAGATCTCAATAGGGATCCCTTCATAAGACAGAGAATCTGAGATACCTAATCCTTCAAAAGGAACAACCGATGAAGGATCACCTATACACTTTCTCAATATAGAGACATGTAATATCGGATGAAAGAAGCTCAAACTATAAGGCAACTCTAATTCATACTCCACATTACCAATCCTTCTCAAAATTACATAAGGGCAAACATAACGAGGGATGAGCTTTTCATTTATCCCAAACTAAATTACTCCCTTCATGGGAGACACCTTTAGGAACATCCTATCCCAACCTCAAACTCTAAGTCCTAATGCATTACATCCACATAGGACTTTTGGTGACTTTAGGCAGCCTTATCTTATTCCAAATCATATTTACCTTTTTCATTTTTTGGTAAACCATATTTGGGCCAAACATATCCACCTCACCAAGATCAAACCACCCAATAAAAGATCCACACCTCCTACCATACAATGCCTCAAAAGGGGTCATCCTAATGCTAGAATGGTAACTATTGTTGTAGGAAAATTCTACAAGAGGTAGATTCTCAATCCAATTACCACCATAATCAATCACACATGTACGAAGCATATCTTTTAATACCTGAATAGTCCTTTTTGCTTGCCCATTTGTCTGCAGGTGTAAAGCAGTACTTAGATTAACCTTAGTCCAGAACCCTTTCTAAAATGACCGCCAAAGATTAAAATTGTGTACCATGATTAGAGATGATCAAAAAAAGTACCCCATGCAGCTTTACAATCTCATGAAGATATAACCTCACATAATCCTCAGCCAAAAAGTTAGTCCTCACTGGCAAGAAGTGAGATGACTTCATCATCCTATCCACGATGACCCAAACCAAATCAAATTAGTTTCGAGACTGAGGAAGACCAATAACAAAATCCATGTTGATCACTTTCCATTTCTATTCTGGAAATAGAATATTTTGAAACAAACCTCTAGGCCTCATGTGCTCAACATTTACTTATTGACAAACTAAATATTTGGCCATAAAATCAGCCATATCTTTCTTCATACCATTCCATAAATACATCTCCTTGAGATCATGATACATTTTTGTCGAACAAGGATAAACAACATATCATGATTCATGCACCTTAGTGAATACCGTTTCTCATAAACCATCAACGTCAGGAACACATAACCTCCCTTGGTACCGTAAGTTACAAGATCTAGCATTTTGTTCTCCTTGAGTTCTACACCAAGAGATGACTAAACCACTTCCTGTACCAACACACCACCATTCTTAAAGTCAAAAAGTCAAACTCAAAGAGTAGCCAAACGGTGAATATCCTTCACCAACTCCCGTCTCTCCTTATCCATATGAGCTAAATGCCTTGTGGACAACCTGCTAAGAGCATCAACAACAATATTATCCTTACCTGGATAGTAGTGAAGACTCATATCATAGTCCTTGAAAAGCTCAAGACATCTTCTATGCCTGAGATTAATCTCTTTCTAGGTGAACACATACTGCAGACTTTTATAATTTGAGATGATGTCTATATGAACTACATAAAAATATTACGACCAAAGTTTAAATGCAAACACCACAACTAATAATTCCAAATCAAAAGTTGGATAATTTATCTCATGTACCTTTAACTGCCTAGAAGCATAGGCAATTACCTTACCATGTTGCATTAAAACACAGCCAAGTCCCACTCGGGATGTATCACAGTAAACCACAAACCCCTTATTGCCTTCAAGTAAGATAAAAATTAGATCCGAAGTTAGCTTATCCTTCAACTTCTTGAAACTACTCTCTTAAGCATCCGACCAAGAGAACTTTACCTTCTTCTGAGTCAACTTAGTCAATGGGGAACTATCACTAAAAACCTCTCCACAAACCTCTTATAGTATCTGTCCAAACCCCAAAAACTCCAAATATTGATTGGAGTCATGGGTCTATGCCATTTCTTAACCACTACCACTTTTTTAGATCCACCATGATCCCCTTATTAGAAATAATATGAACCAAAAAAGTGATAGCGTTTAGCTAGTATTCACATTTCAAGAATTTAGCATACAATTGTTGCTCTTTCAAGGTGGGCAATACCACATAAAAGTGATTGGCATGATCCACCTCACTCTTATCGTATACCAAAATGTCATTAATAAACACAATGACAAATAGATCCAAAAACTGATGAAAGACCCTATTATCAAATCCATAAATACCGCTAAAGCATTAGTCAAACCAAATTACATAACCAAAAACTCTAAGGGACCATACCAAATATGGAATATTGTCTTAAGGATATCCACCTCCCTTATCTTAAGCTGATGATGCCCAAACCAAAGATCGATCTTTGAGAAAAATTTGGCACCTTGCAACTGATCAAAAAAGTCTTCTATTCTAGGAAGAGGATACTTGTTCTTAACCATCACCTTATTCAACTGCAGATAGTCAATACACATCCAAATGGAACCATTCTTTTTATAGATGAATAACAATGGTGCACCCCACAGAGACATACTAGGATGGATGTAACCTGCATCCAAATGATCCTTAACTTGCTCTTTAAGTTTGCTTAACTAATTCAGAGCTATTTTGTAAGGAGGAATAGATATTGGATGAGTGTCCAGAACCAAACCAATCCCAAACTCAATCTCCCTATCTGGAAAAACACCAGAAAGATCATCCGAAAAGACCTCAAGAAACTCATTCACCATTGGAACATAATATATGGAAGCACCTTCTGAGTTAGAGTCTTAAACCCAGACCAAATAATAGAAACAACCTTTAGAGATTAACCTCCGAGCTCTAAGATATGATATAAACTTCCTCTTATGATCTAGGGAAATATCCTCCCATTCAATAACTGGCTCACTAGGAAACTAAAAGACAACCTTACAGGTCCAACAATATAAGAATACGTATATGAGTGTAACCAATCCATCCTTAGAATGACATCAAAATCCACCATATCTAATTTGAACAAATCCACCAAAGTCTCCTTACTAACAAAAGATACCACACACCCTATAGAATATTTTAGCAACCATAAAGTCACCTATCGAGATAAAAATAGGAAGAGGATCCAAAATAAACTTGGGATCAAAACCAAAATACACAGCCATAAATAGGGTCACATAAGAAAGTGTGGACCTTGAATCTTGTAAACAATAAGGTCACTATAAATGAATTGTAACATACTAGTCATAACATTAGGTGATGCCTCAAACTCCTATCAGGAAGCAAGAGCATATAACATATTTTGACCTGTGCTGGTACTAGAAGTAGAAATAGATAAAAAACCAGCACCCCTGGGTACAGGAGCAGATGAAGAGGCAATCGAAACCTTGTTTTCCCCCAAAATAACCTTACCAATTGGATAGTTTCTAAGAATATGCCTTGGATGACCATATTTAAAGTACATGTCTCTCCGCTCATCACAGAAGCCCCAATGCAACAGACCACAGAACCTTCAAGAAGGACATGATGAAGCCTACTGAGCCCCAATAACCTAACATTGGGCACCTTGTGCCCTAAATTTATTGCTACCCTGCTGACGTCTGTCATCTGACTGCTTCGGGTAAGGAGCACTAGTTATGGAGAAAGAACCAGAACTGCCCCACTTCTACTTTGGCTATTAACCACCATCCCAGCCACTGTGTTGTTGTCTACCCTTCTCAGATAACCTAAATCTCCTACCCTGTATCTTACCTACCTCAGCCTATTTTCGTATTTTCTCTTCCATCTATTGTATATGAACAACCAATCTTGAGATATCCATGTCCTTGATCAGCAATACAGCCTCGCTTTCAAGGATCAACTCATGAGATAGTACTAAAGCAAAATTTATCATCCTAGCCCTTATATTAGACACCAATTTCAAAGCATACCTATACAGGTGGTGAAATTTCATGGCATACTCCTTTCCAATGCCACTAATTTTTCCTTAATCTAATAATCGAACAAAAATTTATGAGTATTTTAGTGAGAAACCAGTGAGGGTGCATAATAAGGACATGGAACACCCTGTATGCTATACGATAAAAGTATGGCACACCATGTATGCTCCACACTAATAGTGTGGCACACCTCTATTCCTAAAGACACTAAAACCCATATTTCTCTTTAATGTTTGAGGACAAACTAGTCATTTACATCCTAAATCATCTTATAACAAATACTAATATGATTTCATCATCCCATAACCCTTAAATACATAATCCCTCATCTCCCAAATTCTCAAGAACACCAAATAATGGTTCTTCTTAAAAGATTCAACTTCCAAGTCTTTAATTTCAAGTTTCTTCTCAATGTTTTCCCACTAATTTCACCATCAAGGGTATGAGAAACAAATTCAAGTGTTCATATTAATTTCAAGCTATGGTACAAGATTCAAAGTTAAGGATTGAAGCTTTTCCCTGAATTCCTTTCATAAAATAGGAATGTATCTCTTCCCTAAATTGGTTTTATACAATAGGATGTATTTAATTGTTATCCATGTGATTTAATTATGTGATTTGGAATATGGGGTGAGGGGCTTGGAATGGTTATTATATGAATTAAACCCTATTATTTTGAATTGATTATTTATGCCTTATTTTGATGATTTTGAACTAAATGAATGCATGGTTGTAGGAATTAGAATGGGGAACATGGGTTTCCCAAAATTTATATTTTAATGTTTTTGAATCAGCTTTAACCTCAACCCAACTTGTGAAAATTGTTTGAAACATAGATATATACATAAATGACTTCACTTTTGAATCCTTGCATTGTATAAAAGGTTAATGGAACATAAATGATTTTAAAAGGCCTCAATGGCCTTGGATTAATTTTAAATTGGATCTTGGGAATCAAATGGGGTTCATGGATTCCCCTAACTTAGATGGGCAGATAGGCGACATAGATTCTCCCATCTTATATGGATTATCTTATAATCCTAATTGCTATGATGATACCAAACTATTAATGCCTTGATAAATGACTCCTTAGTTAAATAGATGGGATTATGTGATGTGTTTAAATTCAGCTAAAAAGGCTTGTGTAGATCACCGTGAAAGGTGAAGGTTCAGGAGAGACCAATACTGGAAACCACATTTATCAATATGAGGGTCATCATAACCATGTGCATAGTTCACACCTAATATATATGTAACATGGATAGGTGTGGGGTCATGGATTCCCTGGGCTTTCTTTGTACTTCTCTAGTTCATATGGCTAACATACACCAGGGCCTTTTCGATAGGGGAGCCGGACCCATATCGCATGTGGGTGTTTATAGGATAATTAAAGTTACACAATCTAAGTTAATGGTTTTAAATGTCAGCATTAATCCTCGTTCCCTATGCTGACATCTTATATATATATATATATATATATGTATATGAATGTGTACATATGGTTTTTAGAGAGATTTATACTTGGCATTATTTTATCTCTTTTTGGAGTTATATGCTAGTGCTCACCCTACTAATCGTCCTAAGATGCTATACTGATTCATAATGTAGGGTCTAAAGATGCCCTTTTTAACCCTATGTAGAATTAGATCGATTAACATGCCTATCAAGTTACTTTGAAATAGTGAGATTCCATTCTTTGGAAGGTTCATTATTTTATAGTTTGTCTTTCTATATGTTTTACACTATCTCTTTGGATTCTTCTTTTCATGGTCAAGGGTATGTCCCAAACGATATGGTATTCTGGCTTTAGATGCTATTGTGTACAAATATGGGTTGGTTTGGGTATTATTTAACTCTTAGTTCATATCTTTATTCTATTTTTAAGTCGGCTTCTCTATTATTACCATTATTATCATTGCGCACATGAGGTTAGGCAATGGGGGTGGTCTCCATTCCATGGTGAGCTTGAGATACCCATAATGGTCATGCCCTATTTTAGGTCCTGACAAGCATGTTATTAGAGAATGATTCAGGGTCATTAGGGGTCTAAAAAGTTGTGTCTAGTAGAGTCTTGCTTATGTGTATGGTGTGGACCTCACTTTTGATTAGGAGGCTATAAGGTATTTAGGAACTATTTCTTATTCATTCATACTCTAGATCGTGCAATTGTATTGTCCATATGGAAGTTACCCAAATTCCTTCCTTTCTCTAATTTTTTTTACTATGTCTTATCATTAAAGAGATAAAGGTGCAAAGGATTAGCTTCCTAATGTGTGTCCTTTTTGTATGAGTTATAAAAAGTTATAAAATGTTGCAAGGACCTGAAAAGAGTCCATTAGTGCATCAAGGTGTATCGATTCAAGTGTATACCTCTAACTTCATGAATTGTGCTTTTCAACCTGAGGTAAGATATGTTATTTCTCTCTTTAAAGAACATTATTGTAGACGTCTTGCTTAAGAAGAGAATATGTATCTAAGTATTGGGATAGTATTTCTATCTCAGAGGTAGTATAAATTATGGTGTTATGACCTATGAGTAGTAAGATAATCCTAACATTAGTGATACTATTTCGTATATTTTGAAGTTTGGGTAAGGGTAACTTTTTAGTAAAAATAGATAGTTGTAATTTCATGACCTTTAAGTGAGTGTTGGGGTTGCTATGATCTTATGGTTTTAGTTAAGGTGCACAAAAAATTAGCAAACTTATGGTATTCGGTAAAAGATAATGGTTAGTTACAATATTTGCATCTTTAGTTGAAATATGAAAGGAGCTCATGAGGACTAGATATTGTAGTAGTAAAATAAATCATAGATTTTGTTTGGAAGGATTGGTTGGCTATTGATTTATGAATTTAGGTTCACTTGGCGGAGGTCTTAAAAATAGGGAATCAATGATTTTTATAGAATTTTAAAGGTGATACGGGTATAATCATGTATATGGACTTCTGTGAGTATGTATTGATTCAAACCAAGGGAGTGTACAAGTTGAAGTGTGAAGAGAGCTTTGGAACACACCAAAACTTCCCTTATCATATACTCCAAGGGCACTTTTTGTTTCCCGTTCATTAAGGACTTTTTGGATGTTTCACTTCTATTTTGTAATAAAACTACAAGTAGGCTAATATTAGGTCTTTATTCCTTAGTTGTTGAATGATATTGAAAGACTAGTCTTTAGAGAGATAGTGAGTTGTAATCGAAAATAGGGCAAGAACAAGTGTGGTACTCACTTGTGTTACAAAATTGGCTAGAAATGTTGGTGCTTGAGTGGTGGATACCCTTCTGTGTCTTCATAAGAGTGTGGTGTTACTATTTTAAGTCTTAGGGGTCCTTGAATTTGACACATCCTTGGGTTCTTTGGTCTTGTAATAGTGTATGTCTCACTATCTATCTTTACTTTCATATACTAGTTTGTTCTAGCTTTAGCTAAAACTGTTGGTTCTTATTAACTTGTGTTTTTATTCCTCTTGTTATCTTGTGTTGTTGTTTCTTTCACGGTATCCTTCTGTTCTTTCCATAGTTGTTTTTGCATCATTTAATACCATAGCAAGGCTGATTTTGTTCCCACAATATCAATCTTGGGCTTGTTTGCTTGAAAATTCAAAAAAAAAAAAAGTGGTTGTTCTCGTTTGAATCTTGGCCAACACTTGGACTCTAGATCTAGAAGTATTTTGAGTTTTTTTAGTGCTAGTTTATTCGTCACTAACACTAATAGAGTCAAGATCCAAGTTGAACTCCTACTTATGTTGTTGTTGTACGAATTCTAAGTTTGGCCAAAGTGTTGTTGTTGTTGTTGTTATTGTGGACTCAAGGTTTGAACATTGTTGGTGTGTTGTTGTTGTGAATCCGAAGCTTAAAGGTGTGTTGAACCTTGGTCTTCAAACCTTTATTGAAGATTCTTGGTGTTCTTGCCCAATCTTCATGTCTTATGACAAGAAGACTCTTCAATAGTAATTGTTTGATCTTAAGACCAAGTGGACGAGTATAATCTTTCTTGTTTGTCTTGAAAAAAGTCCCACAATTATACCAAAAAAGTAAGGGGACAAAATCTTTCCAAAAGAATTGTTACCAAAAGGGAGTAAGAGGGATTTTTCAAGACTAACCAAAAGAGAAAAGAGCCAACCACTCTTCAAAAAGGTGTTTTGAGAAAAAGGTACAAAGAAAGTCAACCCTTTCTAAATTATAAAAAGGTTCCAAACTTGTTGTCTTCCCCTCCAAAACCGATTTTACTCTTCCACAAGTTAAAAGTTGAACAAATTTCAAAGTTGGAAAAACTATAATTTTTTAAAATCTGCAACCACTCCAAGGTGCAATGTCACCTAATTTTCGTACAACACAACAAATTTTTGGTTCAAAAATTTGGATTCTTAGTTTTGATTCTTGTTTCCTTAGTCTCCCTCGTTGATTCCTTAGTCTCCATTTCTTCATGTCTACATTCCTTGTGTGTCTTTTATCCTTTTTGATCCGTGTTTACCACTCAATGCCGCATAGAGTACAAGTCAACTTACAACACTTATGAGATCAAGTGTGAGGTATCCAGAGAGAGGAGAGTATGAGGATATTACTTTTATAACTAACTTGTTTATTATTTTGAAGGTAACTTCTTAGGTACAATGGAAACTGAGGGTACAACCTCTCAAACCATGGATAATAATGTTCTTAGTAATATCTTGTCCAGGATTGAGGCTCTGAACCAAAGCATGGTAAAGGTACAAACGGATATGTCATAGTTAAGTGAAAGGTTGGATCATATGGAGAGTTAAAAAAAGTCTCTTGCTTCTACTCCTCGACACCATGTTTCCTCAAGTGGGCATGACCAAAACACTTCCACCACTATTACCCCCAAAACTTTACATCAAATGTTCAATCCTCCAAGATCACCACAAAATGCCATAAGCCAATTTATAAATTGCCCTCAAAACCTGATATGAGCCAAATGGCCATCATAGCTTTGAAGACATCATTGAAGGCCAACACATAAATACTCAATATTTGGTCAGTTTGAGGACACAAGATCATGCATGGAGGTCATATCTTGAGCATAATATAAAGCGATTCCGTGTGTGGAAGATTATTTGGGGGCTTGCCTTTGATGCCTACCTGAGGGTTCATATGCTGAAGTGTGAAGATAAGATTCAAACACTCCAAAGTGTCCCCATATCTACACTCCAAGGCCGCCCCTTTTAATACTCTTATTAAGGGTATTTTTGTTCTGTTCCTTTACACTTCATAGGTGCCCCTTTTCATTAAGCGTAGTTTGGTCATTTATGATGTAATAAGCTAGGCTATAAATAGGTTCTTATTAGGCTTATTTTCCTTAGTTTTTTATGGTGATATTTTGACAAGAAACACTCTTGAACTCCATTGGGAGGAAACATAGTGTAGCGCTTGGAAAAGTCAATTAGTGTAGGGCTTGGAAAAGACCTTATTGATATTTCCTTAGAAACAGTGGTTGTAAAGTGGAGTTAATTCCCTTAGTAGTCACCATAAGAGTTTGTTATTGTTTTTATGGATCTAATGGGTCTTATCATTTGATACACTGTTTGGTTCCTATTTCTTGTAATCTCGTATGTCAAACTATCTATATATAACTTATTACATTTGTTTGTTAGCTTATTTCTCGTAGTCTTCATCTCTTTATGCCAATTCCTGTATCATTTGGTATCAGAGAAAGGTTTGATTTTGTTCCAACAAAATGAATCTTTGGATTGTTATCTTGAAAATAAAAAAAATGTGTAAAAGAAGAAAAAAAAAAAAAAAAAGTTGTTCACGTTTTTTTAGGGTTGTTCAAGTTTTTAGACCTGATTTTTGTGTGTTTTGTGATTTTCTAGTGTTAGATCGTAGTTCCTAACACTAGAATAAGTGTCAAAAAATCCGAAAATAAAAAAAAAGTAGTGTGTCACATTTTTACCCTTTTGGACGAAACTTAGATCTTAGATCTAGGTAATTTTTTTGTATTTTTTTAGTTTATAATGCTAGATCCTTGTTTCCTAGCACTAATGGAGTCTAGATCTAAATTTTGAGCCATTTCTGGGTTGTTTTGAGCCACCCACCATTTTTGAGCTTGAACTTGAAGAAACGTGAGGTGGATCTCGTTTTCTGGCAAAGGTTTGGTTGAGAGTTTGGACAATTTCAACGTGAGCTTGGGGAACCAAAAATCACCCAATTCCAAGCTCACTTTGTGTAGTTACCATTTTTGAATGTTCTTCATGTTGTTCATTTCTTGTTGAAGAAGAATATTCAAAAGTTGTTGTTTGATCTAAAAAAGAGAAGAGATATGATGTAGTACTTGTTTGTTCAAAGAATATTCCAAGCATATTCTAAGTCTTGTAAAGTATTTTTTATCTAGTAAACTTACCGCGCCTAATCCGCACCCCTACAAATGGTATCAGAGTTGTTTAAAGTTACGGAAGTAGTATATATTTAGATGAATAAAGTACTAAAATTACCAAAATATAAAGAATTAAAGCAAATAATATTTAAGAAACGTAAAGAATTAAAAATAAAGATAGAAAGACTACAACATAACAGAATTGTCGGGGTTAGTGAAAACTCAATAAATGCACAAAAAGAAGAAATATCAAATTTAGAATCGACAATAGATAGTCTAGAATATACATACCAACATGATCTATTAACAATTAAATAAAAAATGAACAAAGAAGAATTTATAATAGATGAAAAATATATGAAAACCATGAAGGATTAAAAATAAAAATAGTATTTTCTAATCTAGGAAGAAGATATAAGAAAATAGGTGAACATTTATATTTAATGTTAGAAAAAAAAGAATTAAAATTAGAAGATAAATTGACAACTATGGTAAGAATAGAAAAAGAAAATGAAGAAATAGAAAAAAAAAGGAAATAGAAAAAATAAAACAACAAACTACAGAAGAAATACGAAAAATAGAAGGAACTAAAAATAGTAGGATTGCTGAATTAGAACGAGAACTACAAATGCTAAAAGATTTGTATAAAAAAAGACAGAAAGAAAAAGAAGAAAAAGATAAAGAACAAAAATTATTAAATGAGATAAATCAATTTAAAGAAAAATTAGAAATAAGCAATAAAGAAATAGAAACCAGGGAATTAGAAATAAATACAATAGATGTTGAAGAAACAGATAATTATGATTCGGAAGATAGTGAAACATATAGAGAAATTTTAACAAATACAAAAAATTTAGAAATCAATAAAAAACAAGAAGTAATTAATGAAGAAAACTTAGAAAATAAAAACACAGAAATAAATACTCTTGATAAAAAAGAAGATGAAAATATAATACCTAGAAAATCAGAAATAAGAAAACCTACATATTATAAGAATAAATTTAAAAGATATAATCTAAAAGATGAATATTACAAATGGACACCAAAACAAATAGTTAATAAAAATTATAACTTTTTAGACTTAGATTGAGTAATAGATAGAGAAAAAACAATACAATTATGGATAGGATATATGACAAAACAATTATTAGATAATAAGATAAACGTAACAGATGCACCAGAATATATAGAAAGAACACTAATAGGAACAGTGAAATTATGGTTTTCAAATTTGACTGAAAAATAGCAAGAAGGTATTAAGAACTGATAAATCTACAGAAGAAACATCATCAATAACTACAACTAAAATAACACCAATAGAATTATTAAAAAAATATGAAATAGCTATAAAAGACGAATTTAGCAGCATGACAACAACAGAAGAAGAATAAAATGAAAAGAAATATACAAATAGGAATTTAATGTTAAAATTAGCAACATGTAATGTGTGTTACATAGATGAGTATACTTGCGCATTTAAAAAATATTATTATAAAGGAACATATAATATAGAAGAAAGTAAATAAATAAGAAAATTTATTTTGATAAATTACCTGAACCATTTAGTTCAAAAATAATAAAAAGTTGGGATGAAGCAAAAATAGTAGATACTTTAGGAGCAAGAATAAAATTTTACAACAATGGCATATAAACCTATGTGAAAAATATAGAGAAGAAATAAAAATAGAAAAAATATTAATAAGAAATTTAGCATGTTGCAAAGATAAAATATCACCTCAATTTAGATGCAAAGAAAGATATTATAAGAAAAGAAAAAGACATAAAAAATATAAGAAATACAAAAAATCAAAATGTAAATATAAGAAACCAAGAAAAAGATATTATGTAAAAAATTATAAACATAAAAGACCATATAGGAGAAACAAATCTATAAAAGGATGTACTTGTTATAATTGCGGAAAATTAGGGCATTTAGCTAGAGACTATAAATTACCTAAAAACCTAAAAAATAAACAAATATCAGAAATAAAAATAGAAAATATAAAATATATGCAGATAGATTATATAGATTATGAATTAGAAAGTGAAGACAGTATATATGAAATTTCAGAGAATGAAACAGATAATGAAATAGATAGTGAATTAGATGAATTAAATGATTGAAGAAGATATAAAATAATAACAAAGGAAGAATATTTAAGCGAAGAAGTAACAGATCAAATAGATAGTGAATTAGATGAATTAAATGATTGAAGAAGATATAAAATAATAACAAAGGAAGAATATTTAAGCGAAGAAGTAACAGATCAAAAAATAATATTTGATAGTCACATATTTGATGAAATAAAAGGAAAAGAATTAGATTTAAGTGTAGAAAAAATATTTAAAATTCCAACAATAAAAAACATATTTAGTAAAAGAAAAGAAGAATACTATGTAGTAAGCCAAACAAAACATGTAATAGACTATAGATATGCAAAAGGTAAAGCAAATATATCACTAGTAACAAAAAGGATAATTAATATAGAAATAAAGATATAAAAATGAGAGACCCAATAAAATACGTACACTTAGGAGGTACAGAGGTACTAATAAAAGCATATTTCAGAGATGGAATAGATACACCAATAGAATTATACCTAGCAGATGATAGAATTATAAAACCTATAGAAAAAATATAATAACTGCCATAAAAGGAAATTTATATACCAAAAATTTAAATTTATAATAAGTGCAAATTATTCAGTAGCAATAACAGATAAAAATATAGATAAATCATTAGTATTATATTGGAAAATATAAGGAATAGAACTAACCCCAGGAAGTTAAATATTTACAGCAAGATGTAAAAATCTATATGTATTAACAACAAAACATAAAATAACGGGAAAAAATAAAATTAACAAATTACAAATAGAAAGTCCTTTTGAACAATTTGTAAAAACAATTGATAATAATGATTATAGTTATAGAGACATAGATATAGAAGAAAATTTAGAAATAATAAATGATAGAATAAGCACAACAAGCAGAATAGCTTATGAAAAACCAGAATCATCAAGTTCATCAAAAAGAACAAGTTATAGAACAAGTTCAACTAATTTAAACCAATATTACATAACAGGAACAATAAATGAAAAAGAATATTTAATACTCTTAAATACAGGACAAGAAGAAAATTATATAGCAAGATATCTAATAAAAAATGAGGAAATAAAATCTGACAATAATATATGCCCAGATTTACCAAGAAGCTTAATAAAGACTAAAAATATAGTAGAAAAAGAAATAACAATAGGAGTTAGAAAAATAAAAATAGAATTTGAAATAAAGAAAGAAATACAAAAAGCAGACATAATATTAGGAATAAAATGGCTAGAACAAGTAAACCCATATAATATAGAGTATACACAATTAACTATAACATATAATAGAGAGAAATTATTCTTAAGAAGAGCTTTAACGTGATATGAAAATATATGTATTAATGAAGATAGTAGTAGAAAGGTATTACAGTAGATATTATACACCTATGATACATACAGGAGCAGAAACTGATTTATGTAGATATAATTTTTTACCAAAAAGTAAATGGGATAAATTAAAGACACCAATAATAGTTAAAGGATTTAATAACGAAGGAAGCTTAATTACCTATAAAGCTACGAATGTAAAAACACAAGTATGGGATAAAATATTAACAATAGAAGAAATCTATAATTATGAGCTAACATCAAAAGATATACTTTTAGGAATGTCTTTTTTAAATAAATTATACCCACATATAATAACTAGAACGAATTGGTGGTTTACAACACCATGTAAACAGAAAGTAAGAGCAAAAAGAGTTACTAATAAAATAAGAAAGAAAACTAATTGGATAGAAGGAAGTAAAAAAATTACACAAAAATTAGAAAATATAAAAAATACTGAAGATACAATAGAATTGGTCGTATTTTCAATAAATAAAAAGGAAATAACTGTATTTTCAATAAGTAAGATAGAAATAATTAAGAAAAAATTAGAACAATTATATATTAAAGATCCATTAAAAGGATAGGAAAAACATAAAACCACTATAAAAATTGAATTAATAGATAAAAATAGCATAATAAATCAAAACCCACTAACATATAATTTTGACAATTTAAAAGAGTTTAAAGTGCACATATAAGAATTATTACAAAAACAATACATACAAAAAAGTAATAGTAAATATAATAGCCCAACATTTATAGTAAATAAACATAGCGAACAAAAAAGTGGAAAAAGTAGAATGGTTATTGATTATAGAAATTTAAATGCGAAAAATATGACATACAATTACCCAATACCAAATAAGATATTAAAAATAAGACAAATACAAGGATATAATTACTTTAGTAAATTTGATTGTAAATCAGGATTTTACCATTTAAAGTTAGAAAAAAAATATAAGGAATTAACCACATATACGGTACTACAAGGATTTTATGAATGGAATGTACTACCATTTGGATATAAAAATACACAAGGTAGATATCAACATTTTACGGATAGTTATATTAAAAAATTGTCTAATTGTATAGTATATATAGATGATATACTATTATATATAAAGACCAAAGAAGAACATTTAAAATTATTCAAACAATTTACGGATATAATTGAAAAATCAGGAATAAGTTTAAGTGGAAAGAAAGCTGAAATTATGAAAAATCAGATAGAATTTTTAGGAATACAAATAGATAAAAGTGGAGTAAAAATGCAAAAACATATAGTA
>NC_061119.1:125925162-125929314 GCF_002878395.1 Capsicum annuum | reverse complement strand
GAATACAAATAGATAAAAGTGGAGTAAAAATGCAAAAACATATAGTAAAAAAAATAATAAATTCAAAAGAAGAATTAGATACAAAAAAGAAATTATAATCATTTTTAGGATTAATAAACCAAGTAAGAGAATATATTACAAAATTAGCAGAAAATCTAAAGCCCCCGCAGAAAAAATTAAAAAAGGATGTAGCATATAATTATAATGAAGAAGATAAAAAACAAGTTCAGAAAAGAAAAATACTTTGTAAAGAATTACCAAAATTACAATTTCCAGATGAAAATAAAAAATTTATATATATAGTAGAAGAAGATACTAGTGAATATAGTTATGAAGGAGTACTTAAATATAGATATGAAGAATAAAAATTAGAACACCATTGTAGATACTACTCAGGTATATTTAATGAAACAGAAATAAAATGGGAAATAAATAGAAAAGAATTATGCTCATTATATAAATATTTATTAGCATGTGAGCCATATATTGTATATAACAAGTTTATTGTACGAACAGATAATACACAGGTACGTTGGTGGCTAACAAAGAAAATACAAAATTCAGTTACAGCAAAAGGGATTCGGAGACTAGTCTTGAATATATTAAATTTCACATTTATAATTGAAGTAATTAGTACTAACAAAAATGTTATTGCAGATTACATATCAAGACAAAGCTACACAGACTAATATAATAGAAGAGGATACTCTAGAAAAGCTATTCAAGACCCTAACTACGCTTTCAATGGAAGTGGACAGTATGGGTAATGAAATAGAAAAGCTAAAGAATGATAAAGTTAAACTGAAGTCTATAGCTACAAATTAGCTAACTCAGGAGTGTGCAGAGCTATGTCGATCGGAAGACATTAAAATTCCAGAGCTAGAAGGAGACGTTGGGACACTCCATAAAACCCATAACGTTTATTAATCTACTTCTGCAGGTACAAGCAAAGGAGTTAGGAATAACACAAATATGAACCTAAACAGGCTATTTGATAAACCATTTACTCTAAATACACCAAAAGATCTTATGCTCATACCCCCACAAATTAGCACATATCGAGATAGTTTAAACCAAGACAAAAAAACCTACAACTATACAACCCAAACATACATAGAAAATATTTACAAAATACAAACCTTCTTAAATGCCAATCCCAGAGCTATAAACATCCAAGAACCACATACGAATTATATAACCTAGAAGCTAACCAGATACAATAAGCTAATTGCTTTACCCAAAACCAAACCAAGTCTAATGAAAACCTGTTACGAATATGGACTACTTAGTACGATATATACCGAAGACGGAAATGAAATATCCAATATACCAGAAATATATGATTCATTTAACATTTTTAAAAGAATAACCAATGGTAACCTATTTTTTATAAAATTTTACACGGCACCAGCAGACATATTGTATGATGAAGTTAAATCACCTATACAAGTTGTAAAAATAGGAATGACCCGAGATATGATTATACCAGAAGATATTATTCCATTACCAGAAATACCTAGAATTAAGATACCAAATTTTTATGCAAATAAGAGAATTATCGGACTATCCATAATTCTTCAAGAGTTAGCAAACACTTATCACAACATAAATCCCATATGGAGATGTTATTCAAGAGGTAATGTAATAGTATACTCAATTTCAAAGGAACTACGAGAAGCAGTTATGGAAGACGATAGGCAATGGATCTTGACTTTACTCAATCCAGAGAAAAAACCTATCGCCAGAGCCATTAGAGAAAAATTTATTTTGGAAGAATTATTAACCAGATATTGCAAGTTAATTGGACATAAATATCCAGACCATCAATGTTTAAAATGTAATGGAGAAGATAATATTGTTCCGAAAGTTCAACTGGAATAGAAGAAGATAAAAGCGATAGCAGGAAGATGTAAGATATGAAGCAATAATGGAGATACAGAGCAATAAAAAGAAAATAACTATGGATAAAGAAAGAAGACAAAGAAAGTAATTCAAGGAGAAAAAGAAATATGGAAGATTTAAAATAGCTAGATAGCTTTACGTAAATATCATGTAACTAGCCATAGGCTTTTTGACTTTTCTTAGTCTTTTATGGCAAGTAGTGCCATTATTAGATTTTTGGCAAGTAGTGCCATTATTAGAGTTTAGGCAAGTAGTGCCATTATTAGATTTTTGGCAAGTAGTGTGATTATTAGATTAGACATTAGCTTTAGGACTCTTTGCAGAAATATTTTTCTTACTTTTTGTAAAATAGCTGACAGATGTAAAGTAAAACGGTGTACGCATTTTTATTTCTAAGAATATAAATAAACGAGCACTTGCTCAGATGAAGGAAAGCCTTCATACATTGAAGCAAAAAATCTCTTGTCCACAACAAAAAAATTTACTTATTTATTAAAAAATAGGTATATTTTAATGGAAAAATCTATGGAGGAACAAAGCTTAGAATTATCAAAACTACCAGAACATGTATATTCATTTACTATTATGAATAGCTAAATTCACAAATCCTAACAATCATGATATGATAAAATAAGTTAATGTTAGTTGCATTACAGTAGAATTATTCGAAAAATAGCATGTTAAGAAGTTTATTAGAAAAGTGGAAAAGGAGAAAAATTCCTAAGAACTATGCCATCCTAAAGGTGAAACTAGTGAGGCAAGAAGGCCGTGATAGGGGAGTAACCAAAGTAGAGGCACTGTTTAAGGGAAAAGTATCCAGATTGCCATGCTAATAGTAACCGAAGAATATGTTATTTAAGAATAATCTAGTATATAGCAATCTAAAGTGATCACATTTTGTTATGTGCATGATTAAAGGGGATATTTTGAAAATAGCAATTTTGTGAAAAATGGATAATTATTTATTTGACGAAATGGTAGATAAATTTAAAATACTCATTTTATATGTACTTAAGGATATAGAAATAGTGGATATAAGACAAATCATATTGGAAAAAATATTTGATAGATATTTTATGACTAGAATTAATTATATACCACACTTGCCGAACTACTCTTATAAATACTTACATGACAAACTCACACACTAACTATGATAAATTATGTATATTTAGAATTTTGGAAAAAAGATATGAGATACAAATATGAAATAGCTATAACAGACGAATTTAGCAGCATGACAACAACAGAAGAAGAATAAAATGAAGAGAAAGATACAAATAAAAATTTAATGTTAAAATTAGCAATATGTAATATGTGTTACATAGATGAGTATACTTGTGCATTTAAAGAATATTATTATAAAGGAACATATAATACAGAAGAAAGTAAATAAATAAGAAAATTATATTTTGATAAATTATCTGAACCATTTAGTTCAAAAACAATAAAAAGTTGGGATGAAGCAAAAATAGTAGATACTTTAGGAGCAAGAATAAAATTTTTACAACAATGGTATAGAAACCTATGTGAAAAATATAGAGAAGAAATAAAAATGGAAAAAACATTAATAAGAAATTTAGCATGTTGCAAAGATAAAATAGCACCTCAATTTGGATGTGAAGAAAGATATTATAAGAAAAGATAAAGACATAAGAAATATAAGAAATACAAAAAATCAAAATATAAATATAAGAAACCAAGAAAAAGATATTATGTAAAAAATTATAAACATAAAAGACCATATAGGAAAAAGAAATCTATAAAAAGATGTACTTGTTATAATTGCAGAAAATTAGGGAATTTAGCTAGAGATTGTAAATTACCTAAAAACTCAAAAAATAAACAAATATCAGAAATAAAAAATAGAAAATACAGAATATATGCAAATAGATTATATTGATTACGAATTAGAAAGTGAAGATAGTATATATGAAATTTCAGAATAGATAGTGAATTAGATGAATTAAATGACTGAAGAAGATATAAAAATAATAACAAAGGAAGAATATTAAATTGAAGAAGGAACAGATCAAAAAATAATATTTGATAGTCACATATTTGATGAAATAAAAGGAATAGAATTAGATTTAAGTGTAGAAAAAAATATTTAAAATACCAACAATAAAAAACATATTTAGTAAAAGAAAAGAAGAATACTACGTAGTAAGCCAAAAAGAACATGTAATAGACTGTAGATATACAAAAGGTAAAGCTAGTATACCACTAGTAACAAAAAGGATAATTAAT
>NC_061119.1:125900056-125922162 GCF_002878395.1 Capsicum annuum | reverse complement strand
CAAAAGGTAAAGCTAGTATACCACTAGTAACAAAAAGGATAATTAATAAAGAAATAAACAATATAAAAATTAGAGACCCAATAAAATACGTACACCTAGGAGGTAAGGAGATATTAATAAAAGCATGTTTCAGAGAAGGAATAGATACACCAATAGAATTATACCTAGCAGATGATAGAATTATAAAACCTATAGAAAAAACTATAATAACTGCCATAAAAGGAAATTTAATATACCAAAAATTTTAATTTATAATAAGTGCAAATTATTCAGTAGCAATAATAGATAAAAATATAGATAAATTATTAGTATTATATTGGAAAATATAAGGAATAGAACTAACCCCAGGAAGTAAAATATTTATAGCAAGATATAAAAATCTATTTGTATGAACAACAAAACATAAAATAACGGGAAAAAATAAAATTAACAAAATACAAATACAAAGTCCTTTCGAACAATTTGTAAAAATAATTGATAATAATGATTATAGTTATAGAGACATAGATATAGAAGAAAATTTAGAAATAATAAATGATAGAATAAGCACAACAAGCAGAATAGCTTATGAAAAACCAGAATCATCAAGTTCATCAAAAAGAACAAGTTATGAAACAAGTTCAACAACTAATTTAAAATAATATTACATAACCGGAACAATAAATGAAAAAGAATATTTAATACTCTTAAATACAGGACAAGAAGAAAATTATATAGCAAGATATCTAATAAAAAAAGAGGAAATAAAATCTGACAATAATATATGCCCAGATCTACCAAGAAGCTTAATAAACACAAAAAATATAGTAGAAAAAGAAATAACAATAGGAGTTAGAAAAATAAAAATAGAATTTGAAATAAAGGAAGAAATGCAAAAAACAGACATAATATTAGGAATAAAATGGCTAGAACAAGTAAAACCATATAATATAGAGCATACACAATTAACTATAACATATAATAAAGAGAAATTATTCTCAAGAAGAGCTTTAACGTGACATGAAAATATATGTATTAATGAAGATAGTAGTAGAAGGGTATTACAGTAGATATTACACGCCTATAATACATACAGGAGAAGAAGCTAATTTATGTAGATATAATTGTTTACCAAAAAGTAAATGGGATAAATTAAAGACACCAATAATGGTTAAATGATTTAATAACGAAGGAAGCTTAATTACCTATAAAGCTAAGAATGTAAAAACACAAGTATGGGATAAAATATTAACAATAGAAGAAATCTATAATTATGAGCTAACATCAAAAGATATACTTTTAGGAATGCCGTTTTTAGATAAATTTTATCCACATATAATAACTAGAACGGATTGGTGGTTTACAACACCATGTAAACAGAAAGTTAGAGAAAAAAGAGTTACTAATAAAATAAGAAAGAAAACTGATTGGATAAAAGGAAGTAAAAAAATTACACAAAAATTAAAAAATATAAAAAATACTGAAGATACAATAGAATTGGTCGTATTTTCAATAAATAAAAAGGAAATAACTATATTTTCAATAAGTAAGATAGAAAGAATTAAGAAAAAATTAGAACAATTATATAGTGAAGATCTATTAAAAGGATTGAAAAACATAAAACCACTATAAAAATTGAATTAATAGATAAAAATAACATAGTAACTCAAAAACCACTAACATATAATTTTGACTATTTAAAATAATTTAAAATGCACATAGAAGAATTATTAGAAAAACAATACATACAAACGAGTAATAGTAAACATAATAGACCAACATTTAAAGTAAATAAACATAGTGAACAAAAAAGAGGAAAAAGTAGAATGGTTATTGATTATAGAAATTTAAATACAAAAACTATGACATATAATTACCCAATACCAAATAAGATATTAAAAATAAGACAAATACAAGGATATAATTACTTTAGTAAATTTGATTGTAAATCAGGATTTTAAAATTTAAAGTTAGAAGAAGAATCTAAAGAATTAACCACATTTACGGTACAACAAGGATTTTATGAATGGAATGTACTACCATTTGGATATCAAAATGCATCAGGTAGATATCAACATTTTATGGATAGTTATATTAAACAATTGTCTAATTGTATAGTATATAGAGATGATATACTATTATATACAAAGACCAAAGAAGAACATTTAAAATTATTAGAACAATTTACGAATATAATTGAAAAATCGAGAATAAGTTTAAGTGAAAAAAGAGCTGAAATTATGAAAAATCAGATAGAATTTTTAGGAATACAAATAGATAAAAGTGGAGTAAAAATGCAAAAACATATAGTACAAAAAATTATAAATTCAAAAGAAGAATTAGATACAAAAAAGAAATTACAATCATTTTTAGGATTAGTAAACCAAGAAAGAGAATATATACCAAAATTAGCAGAAAATCTAAAGCCCACACAGAAAAAATTAAAAAATGATGTAGAATATAATTATAATGAAGAAGATAAATAACAAGTTTAGAAAATAAAAATACTTTGTAAAGAATAACCAAAATTACAATTTCCAGATGAAAATAGAAAATTTATATATATATTAGAAGCAAATGCTAGTGAATGTAGTTATGGAGGAGTACTTAAATATATATATGAAGAATAAAAATTAGAACACCATTGTAGATACTACTCAGGTACGTTTAATGAAAACAGAAATAAAATGGGAAATATACAGAAAAGAATTATGCTCATTATATAAATGTTTATTAGCATTTGAGCCATATATTGTATATAACAAGTTTATTGTATGAACAGATAATACACAGGTACGTTGGTGGCTAACAAAGAAAAGACAAAATTCAGTTACAACAAAATAGATTCGGAGACTAGTCTTGAATATATTAAATTTCACATTTATAATTGAAGTAATTAGTACTAACAAAAATATTATTGCAGATTACATATCAAGACAAAGCTACCCAGACTGATATAATAGAAGAGGATACTCTAGAAAAGATATTCAACACCCTAACTACGCTTTCAATGGAAGTGGACAGTATGGGTAATGAAATAGAAAAGCTAAAGACTAGTGATGTTAAACTGAAGTCCATAGCTACAAATTAGCTAACTCAGGAGTGTGCAGAGCTATGTCGATCGGAAGACATTAAAATTCTAGAGCTAGAAGGAGACATTAGGACACTCCATAAAACCCATAACGTTTATCAATCTACTTCTGCAGGTACAAGAAAAGGAGTTAGGAAAAACACAAATATGAACCTAAACAGGCTATTTGATAAACCATTTATTCCAAATACACCAAAAGATCCTATGTTCATACCCCCACAAATTAGCACATACCGAGATAGTTTAAACCAAGACAAAAAAACCTACAACTATACAACCCGAACATACATAGAAAATATTTACAAAATACAAACCTTCTTAAATGTCAACCCCAGAGCTATAAACATCCAAGAACCACATACAAATTATATAACCTAGAAGCTAACCGGATACAATAAGCTAATTGCTTTACCTAAAACCAAACCAAGTCTAGTGAAAACCTGTTACGAATATGGACTACTTAGTACCATATATACCCAAGACGGAAATTAAATATCCAATATACAAGAAATATATGATTCATTTAACATTTTTAAAAGAATAACCAAAGGTAACCTATTTTTTATAAAATTTTACACGGCACCAGCAGGGATATTGTATCATGAAGTTAAATCACCTATACAAGTTGTAAAAATATGAATGACCCGAGATATGATTATACCAGAAGATATTATTCCACAACCAAAAATACCTAGAATTGAGATACCAATTTTTTATGCAAATAAGAGAATTATCGGACTATCCATAATTCTTCAAAAGTTAGCAAACACTTATCGCAACAGAAATCCCATATGAAGTTATTATTCAAGAGGTAATGTAATAGTATACTCAAATTCAAAGGAACTACGAAAAGAAGATATGGAAGACGTTAGGCAATGGATCTTGACTTTACTCAATCCAGAGAAAAAACCTATCGCCAGAGCCATTAGAGAAAAATTTATTTTGGAAGAATTATTAACTAGATATTGCAAGTTAATTGGACATAAATATCCAGACCATCAATGTTCAAAATGTAATGGAGAAGATAATATTATTTCGGGAGGTGAACTGGAATAGAAGAAGATAAAAGCGACAGCTGGAAGATGCAAGAATGAAGCAATAATGGAGATACAGAGCAATAAAGTAAAGATAACTATGGATAAAGAAATAAGACAAAGAAAGTAATTCAAGGAGAAAAAGAAATATGGAAGATTTAAAATAGCTAGATAGCTTTACGTAAATATCATGTAACTAGCCATAGGCTTTTTGACTTTTCCTAGTCTTTTATGGCAAGTAGTGCCATTATTAGATTTTTGGCGAATAGTGCCATTATTAGATTTTTGGCAAGTAGTGCCATTATTAGATTAGATATTAGCTTTAGGACTCTTTGTAGAAACGTTTTTCTTACTTTTGTAAAATAGCTGACAGATGTAAAGAAAAACAGTGTACGCATTTTCATTTCTAAGAATATAAATAAACGAGCACTTGCTTAGATGAAGGGAAGCCTTCATTCATTGAAGCAAAAAATCTCTTGTCCACAACAAAAAATTTTGCTTATTTATTAAAAAACAGGTATATTTTAATGGAAAAATCTATAGAGGAACAAAGCTTAGAATTATTAAAACTACCAGAACAGGTATATTCATTTACTATTATGAATAGCTAAATTCATAAATTCCTAACAATCATGATATGATAAAATAAGTTCATGTTAGTTGCTTTATAGTAGAATTATTTGAAAAATAGCATGTTAAGAAGTTTATTAGCAAAGTGGAAAAGGAGAAAAATCTCTAAGAACTATGCCATCCTAAAGGTAAAACTGGTGAGGCAAGAAGGCCGTGATAGGGGAGTAACCAAAGTAGAGGCGTTGTTTAAGGAAAAAGTATCCAGATTACCATGCTAATAGTGACCGAAGAATATGTTATTTAAGAATAATATAGTATATAGCAATCTAAAGTGATCATATTTTGTTATGTGTATGATTGAAGGGAATATTTTGAGAATAGCAATTTTATGAAAAATGGATAATTATTTATCTGATAAAATGGTAGATAAATTTAAAATACTCATTTTATATGTACTTAAGGATATAGAAATAATGGATATAAGAAAAATCATATTGGAAAAAATATTTGATAGATATTTTATGACTAGAATTAATTATATACCACACCTACCGAACTGCTCTTATAAATACTTACATGCCAAATCCACACACTAACTATGATAAATTATGTAAATTTAGAATTATGGAAAAAAGATATAAGAAACATACAATTAGTAGAAAAAAAAAAAAAATTTAGACAAATACATGGAAACAAAAGATGTAAAATATATAGAATTCCTTAATGAAAATATGCAAGAATTACTTAGACTAAAACAAACAACTGAAAAATATTATGAAAAAGCATTTAATCAAGCCTAAGTGACAGATGATATTAAAATACTTGTTTTATATATACTTAGAGATATAGAAATTATGGACATAAAGAAAATATTATGAGAAAAATTACAAGATTATGAAGAGGAAGAATTATTAAACAGTATAGAAAACTTACTCATATATTATGAACAACAATATTATTTAGATTCAGATGGATATTATACAAACTAAAAATGTCAGGATATATTAAGAAAATTAGAGCAAACCAAGAAGACCTACATAAAGAAATTAATTATAGAAAACAAATTAGAGAAATAATGGAAAATCTAATAGAAAAATTAAAATGGATAGACGAAACCATAAAAAATCTAGAAAAATGCAAAGATAAAAGTTTAGATAGTTTAAAAAATTCATCAAAAAAGAGAACAAGAAGAAATAGTTAGTTGCATAAATAACCTCAAACAAGATATTAAATATAGTACAAATAGAATAGATTATTATACATTTACTTTAGAATAAAATGATAAACTACGAATATCTAAAATATTGGAAACAAGAAATAGAAGAAATAAGATTAACAGAAAAACTTATAAAAATAAATTTAATTGAATACTTTAATACAAAAGATATAGAATATTTAGAATATCTTAAAAATAATATAAAAATTTACAAATACTAAGAGAAAAAACTAAAGAATATTATAGCAAAGCATTTAATCAACTACCATTTAATCACCCCCCAAAATATGAATATTAGTAAAATTAAATATATTAATAAAATATATGAAAATAAAAAATACAAGAACGAAGAAAAACAGTTAATGAATATTACTACACAGAATTTAACAATTACATAAATTAATGGATACATCTTACGAAAAGAATAAATCATTAAAAGAAATCGAAATTCAACTATATAGTTTATACCTTGAATACAAAATGTTACATAATACGAACGAGGATCCTAAAACACTAATAATTTAATTACGATAATATCTAATCTAGAATATGAATTAATAAAACATCTTAAGTCAAGAAGATAAAAATGAAAATTATTCCAATCAATAATATTCACAAAATACATAAAGGTCAAAAGGAATATTCAAGTACAAGGGAAAGTACAAGGGGGGACCATTTCAAATTCAAACTCTTTTGAGCTTGAAAAAGGCTCCAATTCTTGCATTTTTCCCTCCCAAATCTGAATCTACCCTTCTAAATTGAAGATTGATAAAAAATGCAAAGTTCGCAAATAAAATATTTTCAAAAATCTCGACCAACCACAAGTTGCCACATCACAAATTCCATACAACCCATTTTAGGCTCAAATTTTGGATTCTCATTTTCATTTCTTGTTTCTTTAGTTTCATTTTCTTGATTCTAGTTCTAATTGACAAACTCGTAATTATCTACTAGGTTGTGAGTGAGTTTTGAATCCATTTTCTTCGTGTTTTCTTTCTTTGTGTGCTTTTCTCATTTTGATTCATTGAATTTCTTTGTTTTAAGTTCGTAAGTAGATTTTTCTGGTTTGTGTCTTGATTCGATCAAACAAGAATATCTTTTGGCCGCTAAGTGTATAAGCAACTTTCATTATCCTTCACTCCATTTATGAGAATCATAAAGGGGAGTGCATACGAGTCTTGGTAAGGAACTTTTACTACTTATCTTATTTGTTTATTTTGTTAGTACAAAAAGGTATATGAGGAACATGTCTTCGATAGCTATTGATTATTGTGGCTACGGCATGGGGGACTATGAATGTAGTAAGAGATTTTATGGGTATGAAGTTGCTAGAGATTATGGGGGTTGTGAAATTAGCCAAGAGCAAGGCACAGACAAAATTTAAAGTTACAGGTTTGACGGGGAAAATAAGGTGAATATAGTGCCTGGTACTTATGATGAATATGAAGATGTTGATGAGTATTGTGATCATTCTTATGATAATGTGGGACGTATGGGGGGCCTTAAACTTCCCTAGTCGAGCCTAAAATTGGTGTTAGGTATAACCCCTTCATTCACAAAGCTTATGAGATTTATTATGAAAGTGCACCTGAGCCGTGTGAAAAATTATATTCTTCACCTTGTAGTACTTCTTATGAAGGACGGAGTAGTGTGAATGGTTATACTAGCTATACTGGAGGTTGTCCCAAGAGAATAAGAGGGTATGCATCTCCAAAGTCGAAGGGTCCCCATGTGCCTTACAATGTTGATCTAAGAAGGAATGTTCACTTCAAAAAGGTGATCATGTGTGGGATATCAGGCTTCTTCATTGTGCTAGATGATAGGTTCTATAGAAACTATATCTTTCCATCCATGGTTGATTTGGGGTTATTTTAAGAACCATTACATATTCCATATTCCTCGGATGGGTTTAAGGTTACCGAGAGGGTAAAGGTTGTCTTCTTCCAATTTGAATACCATGAGGAGGTGTGGTGTGATATTTTTCCCTTAATATACAGTCATGTAAGCTTGGGTTCCAATTTGTTTGCACAACATAAAGTGCCAAAAATTTAAAATTTGCCTAATATTGTAAGAGACCGATGGGGAAATCATCTTATGACGTCTATTCTACCCAAGCCGAAAAGGGAAGTGCTCACTTACTCTAATTCAAATAAAAATCAGACACAAAAAATGGAGAGAAGTAAGGATGTATAAGGTGGCAATCCGAGAGTGGAAAAGGAGAGGTTGTGAAGAGTGAAGTGAGGGGGTTGTGAAGAGTACTCTTAAGGGAAAGGAATGTGAGGTCTTGGATAGGAATAATCAATTGGGTGATGATAATTTTAATTTTCTTGAATCCTTAATAAACCCAATAAGTGATTATTCCATGAAAATTGAATATGGTTTTGATCCTTTTTATGATACCCTACTAATGTTTGATGACTATGAGAATAAATTGCTTTCTTCTTGTGAAGACTTAAGTAATAATCCCTTGGACTTTAGTGGTGGTATGTGTCTACTTGAGGGTACTTCCATAGAAAGAGAAAGTGTCCATTGTTTGGAAATTACTTCCTTTACTACTTTGTGTGGTCTTATTATTGAGAGTACTTGTGGTGATGATTTTGAAACTAGTAGTGAGTACATACATGAGGACACCTTATTTGAAGTTGACTTTGTAATACATCTCCCTACTCTCTATTTAAATTTGATGATGTGTATGCTGTTGTGGAGAGTATGTCTTTTAGATTGGTTGAAGTCCATAGGGAAAAAGAGTGTTTTCTAGATCCATGTCTAAGGACACTCTTTCCATTTGACCCTGATGCCAAATGTAGATATGATGATGTTGGCATAACCAATTTGTTGCTTGGTCGAAATGACAAGCAAAGTGTCATTCTTAAAAACCCTTGGTCAAAAGTTTCATTCTTAAAAACCCTTGGGAAAAAGTGTTATTGTCTCCTTGGGGTAATGCTTCTAAATGTGCATTCTTTATTCATACACTTGTGCTTGAGTTGAGTGAATCCCAACTTGTGGATACCAAGTTGTTTATTTGTTTAAAAGGGAGGATTTGTATGTGCTTAAATTTTTTGATTTTATCCTTGTGTATATCAAGTGCTAAGTCTTTTGAGAAAAATGGCATTCTCATAGATAATAGCACCTTGGATGATGCCTTTGTATTTGACTCCTTTCTATACTACCACTTTGCTTATGATGACATCCATGATAGTTTTGGACTTGCCTTATATGGAGGTAGGATATTTGTTGGTTGATCCACTTATTTGAGTTACATTTCTCTATGTTTTTTGTGGACTTTAACTTTAATTAAGGCACCACTCATGATGTGGTTTTTTAAAGAGGTGATGAAGCAATTGTATCTTATGGCTCCTAAGGTAAAGGTAATCTTACCTTTTATATCTAGTGATGCCATTATCAATATTGTGGTTTCCTTACCTCTTGGTGATTTTCTTAGACAACTCCTTTGTGTATTCTTCAAAAGATTTCTAATGTTTAACACGACGGATCCTTGGTTATATTTCAAGTATGAACCACCTTGGTATGATGATGTCATTTATTGTACGAACCCTAACCCAAATGTCATGAGGATGTTGTACTTATTTGTCCTTTCTTTGGTCTTGCAAAGTTTGGATACGAGGTCAAATCTTTTTCATGTAGGGGAGGATGATAGGAGCCAAATACCCATCATAGATTTTAAAGACATCATTGTAGGCCAACACATAAAGACACAAGCTTTTGTCACCTCGAGGACACAAGAACATGCATGGAGGTCACATCTTGAGCACAATATAAAGTGATTCCATGTGTGGAAGATTATTTGGGGGCTTGACTTTGATACCTACTCGAGGGTGCATATGTTGAAGTGTGAAGATGAGATTTAAACACTCTAAAGTGTCCCCATGTCTACACTCTAAGGCCGCCCCTTTTATTTCTCTTATTAAGGGTGTTTTGGTCTTTTTGTTCCCTTCCTTTACACTCCATAGGTGCCCCTTTTCATTAAGTGTAGTTTGGTCATTTATGATGTAATAAGATAGGCTATAAATAAGTTCTTATTAGTCTTATTTTCTTTAGTTTTTGATAGTGATATTTTGACAAGAAACACTCTTGAACTCCATTTGGAGAAAACATAGTGTAGGTCTTGGAAAAGCCAATTAGTGTAGGGATTGGAAAAGCCATTATTGATCTTTTCTAAGAAATGGTGGTTGTAAGAACGAGTTTATTCCCTTAGCAGTCATCATAAGAGTTTGGTGTTGTTATTTCGTATCTTAGAGTTCTTATCTTTTGATACACGATTTGGTTCCTATTTCTTGTAATCTAGTATGTCAAACTATCTATCTTTACCTTATTGGATTTTTTTGTTATCTTGTTTCTCTTAGTATTCATCTCTTTAGGCCGATTCCTATGCCAAAATCTAGACCTAAATAGGCCAATTCCCCCATAATTCAATCAAGTCCAACAAGAAAGACTTGGAAAGAAAATACCTTCACTAAACCCAAATCCTTCCATCCAAGCTCCACTTAACCAAAGGCTTCAACCTCTACCAAATCACATTCCTCCCTTCCAAGCTCTACTTTACCAAAATTGACCCATCCATATAGAGGTATATGGTAGAGAGGAACATAAAGGATATGGAGCCTATGATGATGCTTATGTGATGGAAGAAGAAGTGAGAGAAATATGTAGGGATTAAAGGGGATACCGAGGACATAGTGGAAGAGTTGGTCAATGGGTCCAAGAAGGAACCCTCACCACAATAGAGATATAGGTCAATTCCATCTAAGTGAGCCTTTCCATTTTCAAGGGTGAGATTATCTTACATGGTAGTCATCTTGTGACATGATATTCCAACTTAATGATCTCACCAAAGAAAAGAAAAGTTGTTATGTTATTGCTCACTTTGAGGGGTATGCTAATACATGGTAGGAGTATTTTAAGCGGTTTGTACATGAGTTGATCGAGGGATAACTCTCTTCTTGATTTAGATTGAAAAACCTTATGAGGAAACGGTTCTTGTCTGAGACTTATTAGCATAAGCTCCTTGCCATGTTGTACAACATTAGGCAAGGTAACAAAAGTGTCATGGCTTACTATGATGAGTTTCAATAATTGATGTTGAAGCTTAATCACCGAGAAAAGCAAGTGAGTCATGACATTCTATGCTTCTAGATCGGCTTGAACAAAGACATCTCGACACATATGACCCTTCACAAGTTTGACACTATAGAAAACATCTTCCAAGTGGCATTAGAGGTTGCAAAGGAGCTCAAAGAGAGGTTGGGTTACAAATTAAAGGGACAATTTGCCTCAGGTTGAAACAAGGATTCAGATCACTCATTTAATGCCGATAAACCCGAAATCAAGTCTGTCCAAACCGAGACCAAGGATGCCCAAAAGTATGCTCCAAGAAATAAAGGTAAACCAAATCCCTCTTCTCACTATAAGGGGCTTCATTTCTTCAAATTTCAAGGGTGGGGACACAAGGCTAGTAAGTGCCCAAATTGGAGAAATGTGATCCTTAGAGAGGAAAAATTATACTATTTTAGAGATGAGGTAGGCATTGAATTGGATGATATTGATGGAAAAACTCAAGATGAAGAGCAAGAAGAAACCGAGGTACAAAATCAAAAATATGGAGGAGATGTTTGGCTGTATAATGGTGTATGTGAAATGCCTTGTTAAAAGAGATAAAGCCACGAATTTGAGGTTAAATTCCTCGCAAGATGGAGAAGTGATACGGGCATGATCATGAAGATGGACTTATGTGAGTTTTTATTGAATCCAACCAAGGTAGTGTACAAGTTGAAATGTGAAGAGGGCTTTGGAAAACTCCAAAGTCGCCCCTATCATACACTCCAAGGGAGGCTTTTGTTTTCCTTTCGTTAAGGTCTTTTTAGACATTTCACTTTTGTTTTATAATAAGAATATAAGTAGGCTAATATTAGGTCTTTATTCCTTAGTTGTTGAATGATATTGAAAGACTATTCTCTAGAGAGAGAGAGAGTGAGTTATAATCAAAAATAGGGCAAAAACAAGTGTGATACTCACTTGTGTTGCAAAATTGGCTATAAATGTTGGTGCTTGAGTGGTGGATTCCCTCTTGTGTCTTCGTAGGAGTGTGGTGTTACTATTGTCAGTCTTAGGGGTCCTTGGATTTGAGACATTTTTGGGTTCTTTGGTCTTGTAATAGTATATGTCTCACTATCTATCTTTACTTTCATGTACTAGTTTGTTCTTGTTTTAGTAAAAACCGTTGGTTTTTGTTATCTTGTGTTATTATTAATCTTGTTATCTTGTGTTATTATTATTGTCGTTTTGTAATTTTTTGCCTTCCATAGTTGTTTTCATATTATAAGGTGCTTCGGATAGATGCACGGGTAAATGAATATGATATGAGGGAGGTGAATGTTCTATAAACCATAATGCAATAGGTAATAAGATTAAGATCGACTATCCTTATTATTTGGTTTTAATACACTAAGGGTCCCTTGATTTTTATCTAGTATTTGTAAGTTAGTTTAGTTGATAAGAAAATATGTAGTAAATTTTAAGCTATAGTAGTAACATAGTGAAGAAGAATGTGCTTGCACGTCATAGTTAAGTTAAATAAGGAATTTAGGTTTATTTCTCTATTTGACTGACTAGTATATTATGCGGGATATTTCATTGGTGGTACATGATTATTTCTAGACACTAAGATTTAACTTTAGATGTTGATCGTGGTGATAAGAATGTTAGCTCAAGAATTCTAATGCAAGATTTGTAGGGGTGAATTAGTAGGCTTGTATTAATATGTGACAGAGATTAGGTTGATGACTTATAAAATATTGGAGTGTGTAATTGTGATACATGCATGAGGTCTAGTGTTAAAGTAGAAATGGTGGCTAAATTATTATATGGATAAGATCCTTAAGTTATAAGAATGAAGTGTACTCGGTATTGAGTTATGAGTGCCATGTGTACCTAGTTTATGTTCTTAAAACTCTTGGTATGGAGAAGCTTAGGGAGTTGTTGTATGGTCTTATGTAAAGCTGAATTGAGGGAGAAATAGATAGACTAGGTGAACAGTTTGTATAGTTTTAAAATTTTGTTAAATTATGAGGTTATGATATTAGAGGTGTAATATTATTATTCTAAGGATTTGAAAATGGAGTGTTATGTATTTAAAATCATAGATGTCTATGCCCATAAAAATGGTAGTTTTAAGACATTGACTTTGGGGATTGGAGGAAGTTATGGTTAGTATCCCTAAAGGGGATGTCCTAGAAAGAATTTAGTGTCATTAAATTATATTTGTAAAGGGGAGTTTTGTGTTCCTGTGCATAGTGATATCCCCCCATTGTGCGGAGTGTTGTGCATATAGATTTAATGAGGAAATATGAAGTCAATTTTAAGATAATGACCTTTGATCCAGGGGGTAGATTATGAACTAAGATTATAGATGACGCGGCAAGAGTGAGATAAAACTTTTGTGATGTGAAATAGTTAAGAGGGAAATATGTAGTGAAAAATTTTGTGAAAGCGATTGAAGTTGTTGGGTTTCTGGTGAGGAGATTCGTAAAGTGGGTGTAGTAAAGATAGAATTGAATATTTTGATTGATAGATAGACAAACCATTGTGTTAAGTGGATAGTACCCATTCATTAAGACATAATGTTTTTTATTATAGTATTAATATGGGGTTGTTTTCTTGGATTGATGTAAGGCATAGAGCCCTGCAGCTTAAGTTAGCATCTTTTAAACTCCGAATTAGGCTTTATTATTGAAGCAATTTATAGCTAGACTCAAGCTCATATAGTTATGTGTTCTGTGGGGAAATTGTAAGATTGAAATAATGAAGTGTGGTATTCATAGATGAATTCATAGTTGAGAAGAATTGCTATATTTGAGGGTTATTAAACGTATCATTGGAGGTGGAAAATTCTTCTATTCTTATGTCCCGCTAAATCTTATTTTGTGTCTTGTATCAATCTTTATCAAGATGAGGATTTTAGAATAATTCATGTCTTACGCTGTTATGATCATGTTCATAGAACTCATGCACAAGATCATGTCTATACCAAGTCTCGTTATCTCATGATCTATGCTTACATGATTTACTTAGAGATGCCATAAAGCCCTTTTATTTGATGCATGTATGAGTCTTATGGAGGGAGAATTCTTAATGTGAAATTACATACTTTATTCCATAATTCTAAAGCTTTAATAAGTTCCTACCCATCATTTGTGGATGAATGATTCAAAGGGGGAGATAATGTAACACCACGCATTTTTGAGCTAGAATTAGAACTGTTATTCCTACGTATATAAACTTGAAACAAATTATTTCTATATAAATATGTGTCATGATCATTTACCTAGTGTTTAAAGTTCTTTCAAGGTGAAGAATGTTCAAACATTTAGAGTGAGGTTGAATTAAGAACTTTTGTTATCGACTAAATTTTGGTATTTGATCCTACCACGGTCAACTTTGAATGCGTATAACTTCTAGAATATATTAAATTTTTGAGCTAAAGACCAACGAAATGAAATATAATTGAATCCTCTTTCCAACTCCATCAATTTTGCCTTAATTCGATAGCTGAACAAAAGGTTATGAGCATTTTTGGGAGGAACCAGTGAGGGTGCATGATAAAGGCGTGGTACAGCCTCTGTGCTTTGTGCTAAGAGTGTGATACACATGCTATGCTCTGCGTTAATGGAGTGGCACACCCTTATTTTTAGAGACGCTAAAAACCATGTTTCTCTTAATTTTTTTGAGGGAAAACTAGTCATTTACGTCCTAAATCATCATATAACTAATACTAACATGATTTCATCATCCCATAACCCCAAATACACAATACCACTCCTCCCAAATTCTTAAGAACACCAAATATAAGTTCTTCTTATAAAATTCAATTTCTAAGGCTTTAATTTCAAGTTTCTTCTCAATGTTTTCTCACTAATTTCATCATCAAGGGTATGGGGAAATGAATTCAAATGTTCATATCTATTTCAAGATATGGTTCAAGATTCAAACTTAAGGATTCAAGCTCTTATCTAAATTCCTTCCATAAAAAAGCATGTATCTCTTCCCTAAATTGATTTTATGTGAAAGTATGTATTAATTGTTATCCATGTGATTTAATTGTTGGATTTTTAATATGGGTTGAGGGGATCGGAATGGTTATAACATTAATTGAACCCCATGGTTTTGAATTGATTTTTTATGCTTTATTCCCATGATTTTAAACTAAATGAATGCATTTCTGGGAATTGGAATAGGGAACATGGGTTTCCCCAATTTTATGGTTCAATGGTTTGGAATTGGCTTTAACCTTAACTTAACTTGTAAAATTGGTTTGAAACATGGATATATATATATATATATATATATATAAATTACTTTACTTTTGAAACCTTGCATTGCATAAAAGGTTAATGGAATGTAAATGATTTTGAAAGGCCTCGGAGGCCATTGATTGATTTTAAATTGAAGCTTGGGAGTCAAATGGGGTCATGGATTCCCCCAAATTAGATGGACGGATGGGGGTCATGGATTCACCCATCTTACAAGGATTATCTTTCAAGCCTAATTGTTATTATGGTACCAAATGATTAATGCCTTGACAAATAACTCCTTAGTTAAAGGGATGGATTAAGTTCAAGAGTTTTAATTCAAGTTAAAGGGGCTTGTGTATCTCTCCATGAAAGGTGGAGGTCCTAGGGGGACTAATACTAGAAACCATATTTACGAGTATAGAGGTCTTCATAACTGTGTGCATAGTTCACACTTGTTACATATGTACCTTGGATTGGTGTGGGGTCATGGATTCCTTATCCTTTTCTTAGGGTTCTCTAGTTCGTACGACTAACATACACTGGGACCTTTCGATGGGGGAAGTCGAACCCTTATACACTATGGGTACTTTTAAGATGATTAGTGATACAACGGTCTGGGTTTAGCAGTTTTAAATCTCATGATTAAGCCATGTTACCTATCTCATTATCTTATTTATATGTATATGAATGTGTTCATATGGTTTGTGGACTGATTTGTACTGAAACACCCCAAACTTAAACCCTTAGAAAAATTTCCTATGTTGAGTACTCTGGACAAGGTCTGACTTGAAGGTACAAGTCGTATACTAGGGTATGGATATGTCCCTCTCTCTCATATATTAGGAAGTGTGTTTGGGGTTGGTTTCTATCCAAGATATGACTAATCATCATACTAGTCATATGGTAGGATACGAGGTGTATGATGCCAAGTCATATGATGCTTATTGATTAGCCTAGTTTAATATATCCTAGGTACAGGTTAAGGGTATTTCTCGTACCTTAGGGTATGAGTTTGGCATGTGTTTATTGTATGATGATCAGTTTGGAGGTCGATGTTGAGGTCTATGGTACAAATTAGGGTACCACTCGTACCCTAGGGTACGGCCACAAGGGTGGTTGTACCCTCCTGTGTGCATATTTTTAACTTTTGAGCTAGGGTGTTTATGATATTTCTCACCCTAAAACCCTTATTTCCCCATGCTATATAACTCATTATAGCCTCTCATAACTCTCATGGATGGATCAAAAAACTCTAAATACTCACTCTAAATACTTTCTTGAAGATTGAGGCTAGGGTTTCTACAAGTGTTCTTCAAAGGGCTCAAGAGTCAAGTTTCCTTCCATGAATCTTCTTGTATAAAGCATTTACTCCTCCTTCATTGTTAGTTCCAACTAAAGGCATGGTTTAATGTGTTTTAACCATTGATTTTGAATCATAAATGGTGGTTTTGAAAATCGATGTTGAGGGTTTTGATGCATATTTTTGAGTATTGTTTACTCTTGGTCTAAATTATATTTTTTAGATATTTTGGCAGTGGTTTTCATATGTGGGTTCTTGTTGGTTATGGTTTAATAAATGGGTCATGGGTAACCCTAAACTTGATGGTTTATGCTTTGGTTTTGGTCTTAGTAAAGGTATGCCCTCATAATGTTTGATTGAATGCCAATGTGAATATTTTTGGTTAAATTGTTGGACTTTCATTGAAGCTATTGCATGGTATTGTTTGTTAATGGAACCCTAAATTGGTTTGAATGGTTTTTGAATGATTTAAATGGTTTTGAATTATTTGGATGGTTTGGAATGGTTAAATGGTAATACCTTGGTGGCTATGAAAATATTTTGAATGAAAACCTTGTGGTGCACACGGGAATTCCCCAAGTGAATGAATATTGAAATTAATTTGAATGATGAACATATTATGGGGTACAAAGGAATCCCCCAAGCTAATCTTAATAATAAAATACTTACAGGGTACACGGGAATCCCCTAAGTAAGCCTAATAATGATGTAATTATGGGGTACAGTGGAATCCCCCAAGTAAACTTATTATTGTAATCTATGGAGTACATAGGAATCCCCTAAGGTTGGCTAAGGACATTTCTTGCAAGCTATAGTCGGTATGACATTACCACTACTTATAGCTTGGTTAATAATAAATATAAAGTGTGGTTGTATAGTAATGATTTAAATTGGACAGTAATGGCGAGGTGTGATAGCTAACCATGAAGGTGTGAGTCCAATGTACGAACTCTGGAGAGAGAAGGGTACACGAGAATCCCCTACTCCTATGGTAACTCTTATTAATATGGCTGCACGCATCGAAGCCCGTCCAGGGGTAACACTAGACCCATATATCCCCATGGGTGGATTATGATGGTTACTCTACACATATCGAGGTTAATTATTTTAAAGGCATGCTAAAACCGGTTCCTTTTCTCAGCATGGATTATATATATGTATATGGATGCTAGCGTTCACTTGCTAACCCATCTTCAAGCGGCTGTATCCCCACGCAATGTAGGAACCATCCATACCACTCCTCTTAATCATTGATCAAATTTAGAGACAGTCGATGTTGGATTGAAGTGGTCAGATTCCATAGTTTGGAAGGCATCCATTTCATGTGAGGGTTTACTTTACATAATTTTTGTGTTTTCATAGACTTTTGTTTTTGGCTATGGTTAGGGGCATGTCGCAACTATATACTCTTTGGTTTGGTTTAGAGGCTTTGTATGGACAACTGTAGACTTGGGTATGGAATGATTATGATATATTTATGAATTATATACATTGGGTTATCATTTTTTGTTTGTTTGGTTGGTTATTGGGTAGATTGACTTGGTTGGGTTGGTCTCGGATAAAGACTTATCCCAAAGTCATCACTTTATTAAATACATTATCTTGTTATATGTTTGAATTTATTTGAATTAGGTTATACATTGGTCTGTTAGATTGGGTATCGAGGGTGGTCTTCGGTCCTGGTGTGACTTGAAATGCCCATTACAATAAGGCCCCAATTTGGGTCTTGTCAAGTTTGTATCAGAGCCTAGGTTTCGATGTCATGGGGTGTCCAGAAAGCTGTGTCGAGTAGAGTTTTGCTTATGGGTGTGTTGTGCACCACACTCATAATCAGGAAGCTATAAATTATTTAGGAATGTTCCACTTTCTTGTTATTCTACTTTTGGTCCATAAAGTCTATGATCTTGAACTCTTTACCAAATATTCTTTGGTTTACCTTTTTGATCATGTCCTCTCAATGATCTAAAGTTTGTGAAAACTCACTTGTCCCACTTGAGGACAACATAAATGGATCTCATCAAACATATAAGGCACAGACCCGATCAAAGGTTGTAGTTTCAGATTTTCCTCGTAGAATTTCACTGATCTCCACTGACCCTACTCTAGAAGGTGGCACTTATGTTCAGTTACCTCAAGAAGAGGTTACTAATGCTAAGTTTCAACATTTTATTAATCTATTAACCCAGATAGTGACAACTCTATCATGCCAGTCCTGTTCCTACTAGTACAGGGGAGAATAAGGCAAGATCGAGAAATAGGCAGAGTAAGAGGTCTCCGTTTTTTGAACAAAGGGGAGGCTATCAGTATGGTGGTAAGTGGTCCAATAAAGAGAGTTGGGTGGGTCCTAAATCCTATTCTATGGCTAGTTCTCCCTACCCAAAGTCATTGGGAGATTGATGCTTTCTGATTAATAATTCTTCTAGGGTACATTATGCCCAATCATAGGCTGGTGGGGCCCAATCTGCACCATCATATACTCCTTATAGATTTTGTGGTTGGTTGCACCATGGTTTTTATGAGGAAGGGAGGGATCATTATTTTAGTTATGGCCAGTTGGGTCATATGTAATGGGAGGATCCTATAAGGATTATCGCTTGGTCAAACAAGATATTGGTTGCCACTTCTCTAGCTTGTGTACTGAGGTGTTCTACTACTATTTCCTGTGCTTTCTGGGACCGTCTCAATGCTCTCACTTTTCCTTAGGAGTTTAAGACATCTTCTAATGCTGACACTGGTATGTTGAAAACTTTTTTTCTTGCTATGTGTATTGGTTACTTGGTCTGAGGTCCCTTCTCTTATGTGACCCCACTTATGGATGTGTAATTTGGTTTCGTTCCAAAGGTTATTTCATACCTTTTTTATGTTTCCACCCTGGTAAGTGACTTAGTGATTGCTAAAAGAGTCTATTGGGGTGTGTTGTATCGGTTGGTAGTAAAGGAAACTCTAGTGGATTTGTTGAAATCAGATATGGTGGATTTCTTTGATATTCTGGGGATGGATATGTTGCACTCATGCTATGTGTCATTAGACTGTCGGACCCATAAAGTTATCTTAGGGCTCCTTGGTGAGTCAGTTATGGTATGGGAGAATGATTCTCTGGATATTGAGGGGAAAGTTTAAATCATATCTTAGAGCTTGGAGTTTAATCTCGAAATGGGGTGTCTTAATTATCTTGTATGGGTTAAAGATTCTAACTCGAAAGTTCTTTCTTTGTATTTGGTTTCACTGGTGAATGAGTTTTCTTAAGGTCCTTCTTGATGACCCTCGTGGTGTCTTTCTAGTGGGAAGATTGAGCTGTGGATTGGTCTTATTTCAGACACTCCTCTTATTTCTATTCCTTCTTTGTAGAATGGTTCTGGTTGAGTTAAGAGGCTTAAAGGGAAATTAGATGACCTCTTTTAGAAAAAGGTTTTATCCGTCCTAGTGTACTCCATGAAGTGTTTCCTTTCTTTTATGTATAAGAGGTGGTTTCTCTTGAAAATGCATAGGTTGTCGTTGGGTGAATAAGGAATTTAGGGTGTCCTCCTTGTAGGGTGGACCATATATGTATATTCTATATGGGGTGCTTTGTTAGGTAGTGCATGGTGGTTGATAAACACCAAGTGTGAATATTAGATATTGATATTGATGAAGGAAGTAAGATAGCTCAGGGATAGCAATGCGAAAATTGTAGAGGTAGAATGGTAGGTTGAATGAGGTGTGCAGAAGAGGGTAGGGTTGGTGACTTGGGAATACAATAGTGAGAAAGTTGTGACATATAGGCTGGGGCTTCAGGTTCAATGGATGGATTGGTGCTTAGGTCATTGATTGGGTTAGAGCATGGATTTTGTGTGACTATGTTGTAATCTAGGTGGCATTTGGATGAATGAGGTTTTAGGTATAGGAGAACCAAGCATACTTAGTGATCATCCTTGGTGATATCCTTTAGCGAGGTGTGTTGTATTTACTGGTGTAATAAGATAAAGGTCGAGGATTAATCTTTAATTTTCTTCTAGTGGTGGACTTTAAGGAAAGGTCAGGGTGTATTTCCTCCTAATCTAGCAATTCTCCCCTATCATGGTTAAGATTGCACTTTCTTAGTGTTGCATGCATTCTGATGCATTTATTCTTAAGGTTCGTATTCTGCATTCGGCTTATTCCCTGGATATGAATCTTGACCTTACATTGCATTACCTATGATATATGCAATTATGTTTCTTTCAGTGTCCAATCCTAAGGACTCCTACTATGGTGTGTTGTGTCGGGATGGTTATTCATTCATGACCTAGGTGGTTGCCATGAAGTACTTCATGCCTATTGTACTGTGTTTCATTTCGGGGGTTTCGCCTTATGTAGCATGAGTGATTCTTATACTTTAGTTCCTTAATAACCCTTCTTATGTTTGGATAGTAGTGACTGTGGAGGTGTATTGATATTTTGAAATGGAGAAGAGGTAGAAGTCCCTAAGTGGGGGATATTTTGGGTGACTACTAGAACTAAGGTTATGGAAAAGAAGGGGAGGGTGAGGTAAGGTTTTGGCCATACGAAATGGTTAGGAGAGGATTAGGTGGTAAATTTTTTTTGTGAAAATGATAGAGGTTCCTAAACCTTTAGAAAGATAGATTGTATCGCGGGTGTAGAAGAGGTGGGCTTAAATGTTGTGATTGATCGATATACCAATCGTTGTGTTAGGCACTTGAGAATCTTGATGGGTTATGATGCTTAGTTGTAGTAATTGAAGAGGAGTAGTGTTTTGGGTAGATGTAAGGAGTAGAGCCTAGTGGCCTAATTTAACTCCTTTTAGCTCTGGATAGGCTTGAATATGGAAGTGGTGTATAGCTAGAATAAAGATCTCATAGTGATATGTCTTAGGGAAATTTTAAGATGAATTGGACCTGTCCTAAAGCATGAGTTCCATTCATCTGGTATTCCATGTATTTGTATTTAGGTAAAGTGTAGGTGGTCCTTCATTGGTTGTTTTCTTTGGGTGGTATTGATCTCTCGGACTCATTGTCCTATAAAGAGGTTCCAGTAGGGATTTTGGGTTGGCAAGTGTGCCGGTTGCGAACAAAAGGTGTGGCTTCATTGAAGGTTCTATAGTATAACCAAAAGTCTGAGAAAGCCAATAGGGATGTGGAAGAGGATATGGAGTCCAAGTATCCACGTTGGTTCTTAGTTCTAGAAACTTGTTCGTAAGGTATATGCTATTAATCACTTCTTTGTTTTCTAACATAGTTAAGGGAAAGGATGATTTCCTTGCATCTTTGTTTTCTAACTAAGTAAAAGGTTAGAATGAAGGAGTTGGGGTGTAAATCGTGCTTGGGTTATGTGGTGATCTTTTCATCTTGAATTATGACTGTCTTCTAATTTTTTGAAGGGAAGTTTGATGGGTATTAATGTGTTATCTCATGCTTGTGCTTTCCCTTACCCGTCATTCGAGGATAAATGATCCTAAGTGGGGGAGAATGAAAAACCCCAAACTTGGACCATTAGAAAAATTTCCTAAGTTGAGTACTCTGGACAAGGTACGACTTAAAGGTACAAGTTGTATGCTAGGGTATGGCTATGGCCCTCTCTCTCATATGTAAGGCAGTGTGTTTGGGGTTGGTTTTTTTCAATGATACGACTA